>NW_025423752.1:0-231793 GCF_020740605.2 Lemur catta | reverse complement strand
AACACTATCCTTGAACTGATGCTAACCCTAACCCTAACCATAACACTATCCTAGGCCTGATGATAACCCTAACCCTAACCCTTAACATTATCCTAGGGCTGATGCTAACCCTAACCCTAACTCTAACAGTATCTTAGGGCTGAGGCTAACCCTAAACCTAACACTATCCTACGGCTGATGCTAACCCTAACCCTAACCCTAACACTATCCTAGGGCTGATGCTAACCCTAACCCTAACACTATCCTAGGGCTGATGCTAACCCTAACCCTAAACCTAACACTATCCCAGGGCGGATGCTAACCCTAACCCTAACCCTAACACTATCCTAGTGCTGATGCTAACCCTAACACTAACACTATCCTAGGGCTGATGCTAACCCTAACCGTAACCCTAACACTCTCCAAGGGCTGATGCTAACCCTAACCCTAACCCTAACACTATCCTAGGGCTGATGCTAACCCTAACCCTAACTCTAACACTATCTTAGGGCTGAGGCTAACCCTAACCCTAACACTATCCTACGGCTGATGCTAACCCTAACCCTAACCCTAACACTATCCTAGGGCTGATGCTAACCCTAACCCTAACACTATCCTAGGCCTGATGCTAACCCTAACCCTAACCCTAACTCTATCCTTGGGCTGATGCTAACCCTAACCCTATCACTATCCTAGGGCTGATGCTAACCCTAACCCTAACCCTAACACTATCCTAGGGCTGATGCTAACCCTAACCCTAACACTATGCTAGGCCTGATGATAACCCTAACCCTAACCCTAACACTATCCTATTGCTGATGCTAACCCTAACCCTAACACTATCCTAGAGCTGATGCTAACCCTAACCCTAACCCTAACACTATCCTAAGTCTGATGCTAACCCTAGCCGTCACAGTATCCTAGGCCTGATGATAACCCTAACCCTAACCTTAACACTATCCTAGGGCTGATGCTAACCCTAACCCTAACCCTAACACTATCCTAGAGCTGATGCTAACCCTAACACTAACACTATCCTAGGCCTGATGATAACCCTAACCCTAACCCTGACACTATCCTAGGGCTCATGCTAACCCTAACCCTAACACTATCCTAGGGCTGATGCTAACCCTAACCCTAACCCTAACACTATCCTAGGCCTGATGCTAACCCTATCCCTAACCCTAACACTCTCCTAGGGCTGAGGCTAACCCTAACCCTAACACTATCCTAGGGCTGATGCTAACCCTAACCCTAACCCAAACGCCATCCTAGGGTTGATGCTAACCCTAACCCTAACACTATCCTAGGGCTGATGCTAACCCTAACCCTAACCCTAACGGTATCCTTGGGCTGATGCTAACCCTAACCCTAACACTATCCTGGGCCTGATGCTAACCCTAACCCTAACCCTAACACTATCCTAGGGCTGATGCTAACCCTAACCCTAACACTATCCTTGGGCTGATGCTAACCCTAACCCTAACCCTAACACTATCCTAGGTCAGATGCTAATCCTAACGCTAAACCTAACACTATCCTAGGCCTGATGATAACCCTAACCCTAACCCTGACCCTATCCTAGGGCTGATGCTAACACTAACCCTAACACTATCCTAGGGCTGATGCTAACCCTAACCCTAACCCTAACACTATCCTAGGCCTGATGCTAACCCTATCCCTAACCCTAACACTCTCCTAGGGCTGAGGCTAACCCTAACCCTAACACTATCCTAGGGCTGATGCTAACCCTAACCCTAACCCAAACACTATCCTAGGGTTGATGCTAACCCTAACCCTAACACTATCCTAGGGCTGATGCTAACCCTAACCCTAACCCTAACACTATCCTTGGGCTGATGCTAACCCTAACCCTAACACTATCCTGGGCCTGAAGCTAACCCTAACCCTAACCCTAACACTATCCTAGGGCTGATGCTAACCCTAACCCTAACACTATCCTTGGGCTGATGCTAACCCTAACCCTAACCCTAACACTATCCTAGGCCTGATGATAACCCTAACCCTAACCCTAACACTATCCTAGGGTTTATGTTAACCCTAACCCTAACACTATCCTAGGGCTGATGCTAACCCTAACCCTAACCCTAACACTATCCTAGGGCGGATGCTAACCCTAACGCTAACCCTAACACTATCCTAGGGCTGATGCTAACCCTAACCCTAACCCTAACACTATCCTAGGGCTGATGCTAACCCTAACCCTAACCCTAACACTATCCTAGGCCTGATGCTAACCCTATCCCGAACCCTAACACTCTCCTAGGGATGAGGCTAATCCTAACCCTAACACTATCCTAGGGCTGATGCTAACCCTAACCCTAACCAAAACACTATCCTAGGGTTGATGCTAACCCTAACCCTAACACTATCCTAGGGCTGATGCTAACCCTAACCCTAACCCTAACACTATCCTTGGGCTGATGCTAACCCTAACCCTAACACTATCCTGGGCCTGATGCTAACCCTAACCCTAACCCTAACACTATCCTACGGCTGATGCTAACCCTAACCCTAACACTAACACTATCCTAGGGTTGATGCTAACCCTAACCCTAACACTATCCTAGGCCTGATGCTAACCCTAACCCTAACCCTAACGCTATCCTTGGGCTGATGCTAACCCTAACCCTAACACTATCCTGGGCCTGATGCTAACCCTAACCCTAACCCTAACACTATCCTAGGGCTGATGCTAACCCTAACCCTAACACTATCCTTGGGCTGATGCTAACCCTAACCCTAACCCTAACACTATCCTAGGTCAGATGCTAATCCTAACGCTAAACCTAACACTATCCTAGGCCTGATGATAACCCTAACCCTAACCCTGACCCTATCCTAGGGCTGATGCTACCACTAACCCTAAGACTATCCTAGGGCTGATGCTAACCCTAACCCTAACCCTAACACTATCCTAGGCCTGATGCTAACCCTATCCCTAACCCTAACACTCTCCTAGGGCTGAGGCTAACCCTAACCCTAACACTATCCTAGGCCTGATGATAACCCTAACCCTAACCCTTAACATTATCCTAGGGCTGATGCTAACCCTAACCCTAACTCTAACACTATCTTAGGGCTGAGGCTAACCCTAAACCTAACACTATCCTACGGCTGATGCTAACCCTAACCCTAACGCTAACACTATCCTAGGGCTGATGCTAACCCTAACCCTAACACTATCCTAGGGCTGATGCTAACCCTAACCCTAAACCTAACACTATCCCAGGGCGGATGCTAACCCTAACCCTAACCCTAACACTATCCTAGTGCTGATGCTAACCCTAACACTAACACTATCCTAGGGCTGATGCTAAACCTAACCCTAACCCTAACCCTAACACTCTCCAAGGGCTGATGCTAACCCTAACCCTAACCCTAACACTATCCTAGGGCTGATGCTAACCCTAACCCTAACTCTAACACTATCTTAGGGTTGAGGCTAACCGTAACCCTAACACTATCCTACGGCTGATGCTAACCCTAACCCTAAAACTAACACTATCCTAGGGCTGATGCTAACCCTAACCCTAACACTATCCTAGGCCTGATGCTAACCCTAACCCTAACCCTAACACTATCCTTGGGCTGATGCTAATCCTAACCCTATCACTATCCTAGGGCTGATGCTAACCCTAACCCTAACCCTAACACTATCCTAGGGCTGATGCTAACCCTAACCCTAACACTATGCTAGGCCTGATGATAACCCTAACCCTAACCCTAACACTATCCTATTGCTGATGCTAACCCTAACCCTAACACTATCCTAGAGCTGATGCTAACCCTAACCCTAACCCTAACACTATCCTAAGTCTGATGCTAACCCTAGCCCTCACACTATCCTAGGCCTGATGATAACCCTAACCCTAACCTTAACACTATCCTAGGGCTGATGCTAACCCTAACCCTAACCCTAACACTATCCTAGAGCTTATGCTAACCCTAACCCTAACACTATCCTAGGCCTGATGATAACCCTAACCCTAACCCTGACACTATCCTAGGGCTCATGCTAACCCTAACCCTAATGCTATCCTAGGGCTGATGCTAACCCTAACCCTAACCCTAACACTATCCTAGGCCTGATGCTAACCCTATCCCTAACCCTAACACTCTCCTAGGGCTGAGGCTAACCCTAACCCTAACACTATCCTAGGGCTGATGCTAACCCTAACCCTAACCCAAACGCCATCCTAGGGTTGATGCTAACCCTAACCCTAACACTATCCTAGGGCTGATGCTAACCCTAACCCTAACAGTATCCTTGGGCTGATGCTAACCCTAACCCTAACACTATCCTGGGCCTGATGCTAACCCTAACCCTAACCCTAACACTATCCTAGGGCTGATGCTAACCCTAACCCTAACACTATCCTTGGGCTGATGCTAACCCTAACCCTAACCCTAACACTATCCTAGGTCAGATGCTAACCCTAACGCTAACCCTAACAATATCCTAGGCCTGATGATAACCCTAACCCTAACCCTGACACTATCCTAGGGCTGATGCTAACACTAACCCTAACACTATCCTAGGGCTGATGCTAACCCTAACCCTAACCCTAACACTATCCTAGGCCTGATGCTAACCCTATCCCTAACCCCAACACTCTCCTAGGGCTGAGGCTAACCCTAACCCTAACACTATCCTAGGGCTGATGCTAACCCTAACCCTAACCCAAACACTATCCTAGGGTTGATGCTAACCCTAACCCTAACACTATCCTAGGGCTGATGCTAACCCTAACCCTAACCCTAACACTATCCTTGGGCTGATGCTAACCCTAACCCTAACACTATCCTGGGCCTGAAGCTAACCCTAACCCTAACCCTAACACTATCCTAGGGCTGATGCTAACCCTAATCCTAACACTATCCTTGGGCTGATGCTAACCCTAACCCTAACCCTAACACTATCCTAGGCCTGATGTTAACCCTAAGCCTAACCCTAACACTATCCTAGGGTTTATGTTAACCCTAACCCTAACACTATCCTAGGGCTGATGCTAACCCTAACCCTAACCATAACACTATCCTAGGGCGGATGCTAACCCTAACGCTAACCCTAACACTATCCTAGGGCTGATGCTAACCCTAACCCTAACCCTAACACTATCCTAGGGCTGATGCTAACCGTAACCCTAACCCTAACATTATCCTAGGCCTGATGCTAACCCTATCCCGAACCCTAACACTCTCCTAGGGATGAGGCTAATCCTAACCCTAACACTATCCTAGGGCCGATGCTAACCCTAACCCTAACCCAAACACTATCCTTGGGTTGATGCTAACCCTAACCCTAACACTATCCTAGGGATGATGCTAACCCTAACCCTAACCCTAACAGTATCCTTGGGCTGATGCTAACCCTAACCCTAACCCTAACACTATCCTAGGCCTGATGCTAACCCTATCCCGAACCCTAACACTCTCCTAGGGATGAGGCTAATCCTAACCCTAACACTATCCTAGGGCTGATGCTAACCCTAACCCTAACCCAAACACTATCCTAGGGTTGATGCTAACCCTTACCCTAACACTATCCTGGGCCTGATGCTAACCCTAACCCTAACCCTAACACTATCCTAGGGCTGATGCTAACCCTAAACCTAACACTATCCTAGGGCTGATGCTAAACCTAACCATAACCCTAACACTATCCTAGGGCTGATGCTCACCCTAACCCTAACCCTAACACTATCCTAGGGCTGATGCTAACCCTCACCCTAACACTATCCTAGGCCTGATGCTAACCCTAACCCTAACACTATCCTAGGGCTGATGCTAACCCTAACCCTAACCCTAACACTATCCTAGGCCTGATGCTAACCCTATCCCTAACCCTAACACTCTCCTAGGGCTGAGGCTAACCCTAACCCTAACACTATCCTACGGCTGATGCTAACCCTAACCCTAACCCAAACACTATCCTAGGGTTGATGCTAACCCTAACCCTAACACTATCCTAGGGCTGATGCTAACCCTAACCCTAACCCTAACACTATCCTAGGGCTGAATCTAACCCTAACGCTAACCCTAACACTATCCTTGAACTGATGCTAACCCTAACCCTAACCATAACACTATCCTAGGCCTGATGATAACCATAACCCTAACCCTTAACATTATCCTAGGGCTGATGCTAACCCTAACCCTAACTCTAACACTATCTTAGGGCTGAGGCTAACCCTAACCCTAACACTATCCTACGGCTGATGCTAACCCTAACCCTAACCCTAACACTATCCTAGGGCTGATGCTAACCCTAACCCTAACACTATCCTAGGGCTGATGCTAACCCTAACCTTAAACCTAACACTATCCTAGGGCGGATGCTAACCCTAACCCTAACCCTAACACTATCCTAGTGCTGATGCTAACCCTAACACTAACACTATCCTAGGGCTGATGCTAACCCTAACCCTAACCCTAACACTCTCCAAGGGCTGATGCTAACCCTAACCCTAACCCTAACACTATCCTAGGGCTGATGCTAACCCTAACCCTAACTCTGACACTATCTTAGGGCTGAATCTAACCCTAACCCTAACACTATCCTACGGCTGATGCTAACCCTAACCCTAACCCTAACACTATCCTAGGGCTGATGCTAACCCTAACCCTAACACTATCCTAGGCCTGATGCTAACCCTAACCCTAACCCTAACACTATCCTTGGGCTGATGCTAACCCTAACCCTATCACTATCCTAGGGCTGTTGCTAACCCTAACTCTAACCCTAACACTATCCTAGGGCTGATGCTAACCCTAACCCTAACAGTATGCTAGGCCTGATGATAACCCTAACCCTAACCCTAACACTATCCTATTGCTGATGCTAACCCTAACCCTAACACTATCCTAGAGCTGATGCTAACCCTAACCCTAACCCTAACACTATCCTAAGTCTGATGCTAACCCTAGCCCTCACACTATCCTAGGCCTGATGATAACCCTAACCCTAACCTTAACACTATCCTAGGGCTGATGCTAACCCTAACCCTATCCCTAACACTATCCTAGAGCTGATGCTAACCCTAACACTAACACTATCCTAGGCCTGATGATAACCCTAACCCTAACCCTGACACTATCCTAGGGCTCATGCTAACCCTAACCCTAACACTATCCTAGGGCTGATGCTAACCCTAACCCTAACCCTAACACTATCCTAGGCCTGATGCTAACCCTAACCCTAACCCTAACACTATCCTAGGGTTTATGTTAACCCTAACCCTAACACTATCCTAGGGCTGATGCTAACCCTAACCCTAACCCTAACACTATCCTAGGGCGGATGCTAACCCTAACGCTAACCCTAACACTATCCTAGGGCTGATGCTAACCCTAACCCTAACCCTAACACTATCCTAGGGCTGATACTAACCCTAACCCTAACCCTAACACTATCCTAGGCCTGATGCTAACCCTATCCCGAACCCTAACACTCTCCTAGGGATGAGGCTAATCCTAACCCTAACACTATCCTAGGGCTGATGCTAACCCTAACCCTAACCCAAACACTATCCTAGGGCTGATGCTAACCCTAACCCTAACGCTAACACTATCCTTGGGCTGATGCTAACCCTAACCCTAACACTATCCTGGGCCTGATGCTAACCCTAACCCTAACGCTAACACTATCCTAGGGCTGATGCTAACCCTAACCCTAACACTATCCTAGGGCTGATGCTAAACCTAACCATAACCCTAACACTATCCTAGGGCTGATGCTCACCCTAACCCTAACCCTAACACTATCCTAGCGCTGATGCTAACCCTCACCCTAACACTATCCTAGGCCTGATACTAACACTAACCCTAACACTATCCTAGGGCTGATGCTAACCCTAACCCTAACCCTAACACTATCCTAGGCCTGATGGTAACCCTATCCCTAACCCTAACACTCTCCTAGGGCTGAGGCTAACCCTAACCCTAACACTATCCTACGGCTGATGCTAACCCTAACCCTAACCCAAACACTATCCTAGGGTTGATGCTAACCCTAACCCTAACACTATCCTAGCGCTGATGCTAACCCTAACCCTAACCCAAACGCCATCCTAGGGTTGATGCTAACCCTAACCCTAACACTATCCTAGGGCTGATGCTAACCCTAACCCTAACCCTAACACTATCCTTGGGCTGATGCTAACCCTAACCCTAACACTATCCTGGGCCTGATGCTAACCCTAACCCTAACCCTAACACTATCCTAGGGCTGATGCTAACCCTAACCCTAACACTATCCTAGAACAGACGCTAACCCTAACCCTAACCCTAACAGTATCCTAGTGCTGATGCTAACCACAACGCTAACCCTAACAGTATCCTTGAACTGATGTTAACCCTAACCCTAACCCTAACACTATCCTAGCCCTGATGATAACCCTAACCCTAACCCTAACACTATCCTAGGGTTTATGTTAACCCTAACCCTAACACTATCCTAGGGCTGATGCTAACCCTAACCCTAACCCTAACACTATCCTAGGGCTGATGCAAACCCTCACCCTAACACTATCCTAAGCCTGATTATAACCCTAACCCTAACCCTAACACTATCCTTGGGCTGATGCTAACCCTAACCCTAACACTATCCTGGGCCTGATGCTAACCCTAACCATAACCCTAACACTATTCTAGGGCTGAAGCTAACCCTAACCCTAACGCTATCCTTGGGCTCATGCTAACCCTAACCCTAACCCTAACACTATCCTAGGGCAGATGCTAACCCTAACGCTAACCCTAACACTATCCTTGAATTGATGCTAACCCTAACCCTAACCCTAACACTATCCTAGGCCTGATGATAGCCCTAACCCTAACCCTAACACTATCCTAGGGTTTATGTTAACCCTAACCCTAACACTATCCTAGGGCTGATGCTGACCCTAACCCTAACCCTAACACTATCCTAAGTCTGATGCTAACCCTAGCCCTCACACTATCCTAGGCCTGATGATAACCCTAACCCTAATCTTAACACTATCCTAGGGCTGATGCTAACCCTAACCCTAACCCTAACACTATCCTAGAGCTGATGCTAACGCTAACCCTAACACTATCCTAGGCCTGATGATAACCCTAACCCTAACCCTGACACTATCCTAGGGCTCATGCTAACCCTAACCCTAACACTATCCTAGGGCTGATGCTAACCCTAACCCTAACCCTAACACTATCCTAGGCCTGATGCTAACCCTATCCCTAACCGTAACACTCTCCTAGGGCTGAGGCTAACCCTAACCCTAACACTATCCTAGGGCTGATGCTAACCCTAACCCTAACACTATCCTTTGGCTGATGCTAACCCTAACCCTAACCCTAACAGTATCCTAGGTCAGATGCTAACCCTAACGCTAACCCTAACACTATCTTTGAACTGATGTTAACCCTAACCCTAACCCTAACACTATCCTAGGCCTGATGATAACCCTAACCCTAACCCTAACACTCTCCTAGGGTTTATGTTAACCCTAACCCTGACACTATCCTAGGGCGGATGCTAACCCTAACCCTAACCCTAACACTATGCTAGGGCTGATGCTAACCCTAACACTAACACTATCCTAGGGCTGTTGCTAACCCTAACCCTAACCCTAACATTATCCTAGGGCGGATGCTAACCCTAACCCTAACCCTAACACTATCCTAGGGCTCATGCTAACCCTAACACTAACACTACCCTAGGCCTGATGCTAAACCTAACCCTAACCCTAACACTATCCTAGGGCTGATGCTAACCCTAACCCTAACCCTAACACTATCCTAGGGCTGATGCTAACCCTAACACTAACACTATCCTAGGGCTGATGCTAACCCTAACCCTAAACCTAACATTATCCTATGGTGGATGCTAACCCTAACCCTAACCCTAACACTATCCTAGGGCTGATGCTAACCCTAACACTAACACTATCCTAGGGCTGATGCTAACCCTAACCCTAACCCTAACATTATCCTAGGGCTGATGCTAACCCTAACCCTAACTCTAACACTATCTTAGGGCTGAGGCTAACCCTAACCCTAACACTATCCTACGGCTGATCCTAACCCTAACCCTAACCCTAACACTATCCTAGGGCTGATGCTAACCCTAACCCTAACACTATCCTAGGCCTGATGCTAACCCTAACCCTAACCCTAACACTATCCTAGGGCTGATGCTAACCCTAACCCTAACACTATCCTAGGGCTGATGCTAACCCTAACCCTAACCCTAACACTATCCTAGGGCTGATGCTAACCCTAACCCTAACACTATCCTAGGCCTGATGATAACCCTAACCCTAACCCTAACACTATCCTAGGGCTGATGCTAACCACAACGCTAACCCTAACACTATCCTTGAACTGATGTTAACCCTAACCCTAACCCTAACACTATCCTAGCCCTGATGATAACCCTAACCCTAACCCTAACACTATCCTAGGGTTTATGTTAACCCTAACCCTAACACTATCCTAGGGCTGATGCTAACCCTAACCCTAACCCTAACACTATCCTAGGGCTGATGCAAACCCTAACCCTAACACTATCCTAGGCCTGATTATAACCCTAACCCTAACCCTAACACTATCCTTGGGCTGATGCTAACCCTAACCCTAACACTATCCTGGGCCTGATGCTAACCCTAACCCTAACCCTAACGCTATCCTAGGGCTGAAGCTAACCCTAACCCTAACACTATCCTTGGGCTCATGCTAACCCTAACCCTAACCCTAACACTATCCTAGGGCAGATGCTAACCCTAACGCTAACCCTAACACTATCCTTGAATTGATGCTAACCCTAACGCTAACCCTAACACTATCCTTGAACTGATGCTAACCCTAACCCTAACCATAACACTATCCTAGGCCTGATGATAACCCTAACCCTAACCCTTAACATTATCCTAGGGCTGATGCTAACCCTAACCCTAACACTCTCCTAGGGCTGATGCTAACCCTAACCCTAACCCTAACACTATCCTAGGGCTGATGCTAACCCTAACCCTAACACTATCCTAGGCCTGATGATAACCCTAACCCTAAGCCTGACACTATCCTAGGGCTGATGCTAACCCTAACCCTAACACTATCCTAGGGCTGATGCTAACCCTAACCCTAACCTTAACACTATCCTAGGGCTGATGCTAACCCTAACGCTAACCCTAACACTATCCTTGAACTGATGCTAACCCTAACCCTAACCATAACACTATCCTAGGCCTGATGATAACCCTAACCCTAACCCTTAACATTATCCTAGGGCTGATGCTAACCCTAACCCTAACTCTAACACTATCTTAGGGCTGAGGCTAACCCTAAACCTAACACTATCCTACGGCTGATGCTAACCCTAACCCTAACCCTAACACTATTCTAGGGCTGATGCTAACCCTAACCCTAACACTATCCTAGGGCTGATGCTAACCCTAACCCTAAACCTAACACTATCCCAGGGCGGATGCTAACCCTAACCCTAACACTAACACTATCCTAGTGCTGATGCTAACCCTAACACTAACACTATCCTAGGGCTGATGCTAACCCTAACCCTAACCCTAACACTCTCCAAGGGCTGATGCTAACCCTAACCCTAACCCTAACACTATCCTAGGGCTGATGCTAACCCTAACCCTAACTCTAACACTATCTTAGGGCTGAGGCTAACCCTAACACTAACACTATCCTACGGCTGATGCTAACCCTAACCCTAACCCTAACACTATCCTAGGGCTGATGCTAACCCTAACTCTAACACTATGCTAGGCCTGATGATAACCCTAACCCTAACCCTAACACTATCCTATTGCTGATGCTAACCCTAACCCTAACACTATCCTAGAGCTGATGCTAACCCTAACCCTAACCCTAACACTATCCTAAGTCTGATGCTAACCCTAGCCCTCACAGTATCCTAGGCCTGATGATAACCCTAACCCTAACCTTAACACTATCCTAGGGCTGATGCTAACCCTAACCCTAACCCTAACACTATCCTAGAGCTGATGCTAACCCTAACACTAACACTATCCTAGGCCTGATGATAACCCTAACCCTAACCCTGACACTATCCTAGGGCTCATGCTAACCCTAACCCTAACACTATCCTAGGGCTGATGCTAACCCTAACCCTAACCCTAACACTATCCTAGGCCTGATGCTAACCCTATCCCTAACCCTAACACTCTCCTAAGGCTGAGGCTAACCCTAACCCTAACACTATCCTAGGGCTGATGCTAACCCTAACCCTAACCCAAACGCCATCCTAGGGTTGATGCTAACCCTAACCCTAACACTATCCTAGGGCTGATGCTAACCCTAACCCTAACCCTAACGCTATCCTTGGGCTGATGCTAACCCTAACCCTAACACTATCCTGGGCCTGATGCTAACCCTAACCCTAACCCTAACACTATCCTAGGCCTGATGCTAACCCTATCCCTAACCCTAACACTCTCCTAGGGCTGAGGCTAACCCTAACCCTAACACTATCCTAGGGCTGATGCTAACCCTAACCCTAACCCAAACGCCATCCTAGGGTTGATGCTAACCCTAACCCTAACACTATCCTAGGGCTGATGCTAACCCTAACCCTAACAGTATCCTTGGGCTGATGCTAACCCTAACCCTAACACTATCCTGGGCCTGATGCTAACCCTAACCCTAACCCTAACACTATCCTAGGGCTGATGCTAACCCTAACCCTAACACTATCCTTGGGCTGATGCTAACCCTAACCCTAACCCTAACACTATCCTAGGTCAGATGCTAACCCTAACGCTAACCCTAACAATATCCTAGGCCTGATGATAACCCTAACCCTAACCCTGACACTATCCTAGGGCTGATGCTAACACTAACCCTAACACTATCCTAGGGCTGATGCTAACCCTAACCCTAACCCTAACACTATCCTAGGCCTGATGCTAACCCTATCCCTAACCCCAACACTCTCCTAGGGCTGAGGCTAACCCTAACCCTAACACTATCCTAGGGCTGATGCTAACCCTAACCCTAACCCAAACACTATCCTAGGGTTGATGCTAACCCTAACCCTAACACTATCCTAGGGCTGATGCTAACCCTAACCCTAACCCTAACACTATCCTTGGGCTGATGCTAACCCTAACCCTAACACTATCCTGGGCCTGAAGCTAACCCTAACCCTAACCCTAACACTATCCTAGGGCTGATGCTAACCCTAATCCTAACACTATCCTTGGGCTGATGCTAACCCTAACCCTAACCCTAACACTATCCTAGGCCTGATGTTAACCCTAAGCCTAACCCTAACACTATCCTAGGGTTTATGTTAACCCTAACCCTAACACTATCCTAGGGCTGATGCTAACCCTAACCCTAACCATAACACTATCCTAGGGCGGATGCTAACCCTAACGCTAACCCTAACACTATCCTAGGGCTGATGCTAACCCTAACCCTAACCCTAACACTATCCTAGGGCTGATGCTAACCCTAACCCTAACCCTAACATTATCCTAGGCCTGATGCTAACCCTATCCCGAACCCTAACACTCTCCTAGGGATGAGGCTAATCCTAACCCTAACACTATCCTAGGGCCGATGCTAACCCTAACCCTAACCCAAACACTATCCTTGGGTTGATGCTAACCCTAACCCTAACACTATCCTAGGGCTGATGCTAACCCTAACCCTAACCCTAACAGTATCCTTGGGCTGATGCTAACCCTAACCCTAACCCTAACACTATCCTAGGCCTGATGCTAACCCTATCCCGAACCCTAACACTCTCCTAGGGATGAGGCTAATCCTAACCCTAACACTATCCTAGGGCTGATGCTAACCCTAACCCTAACCCAAACACTATCCTAGGGTTGATGCTAACCCTTACCCTAACACTATCCTGGGCCTGATGCTAACCCTAACCCTAACCCTAACACTATCCTAGGGCTGATGCTAACCCTAAACCTAACACTATCCTAGGGCTGATGCTAAACCTAACCATAACCCTAACACTATCCTAGGGCTGATGCTCACCCTAACCCTAACCCTAACACTATCCTAGGGCTGATGCTAACCCTCACCCTAACACTATCCTAGGCCTGATGCTAACCCTAACCCTAACACTATCCTAGGGCTGATGCTAACCCTAACCCTAACCCTAACACTATCCTAGGCCTGATGCTAACCCTATCCCTAACCCTAACACTCTCCTAGGGCTGAGGCTAACCCTAACCCTAACACTATCCTACGGCTGATGCTAACCCTAACCCTAACCCAAACACTATCCTAGGGTTGATGCTAACCCTAACCCTAACACTATCCTAGGGCTGATGCTAACCCTAACCCTAACCCTAACACTATCCTAGGGCTGAATCTAACCCTAACGCTAACCCTAACACTATCCTTGAACTGATGCTAACCCTAACCCTAACCATAACACTATCCTAGGCCTGATGATAACCATAACCCTAACCCTTAACATTATCCTAGGGCTGATGCTAACCCTAACCCTAACTCTAACACTATCTTAGGGCTGAGGCTAACCCTAACCCTAACACTATCCTACGGCTGATGCTAACCCTAACCCTAACCCTAACACTATCCTAGGGCTGATGCTAACCCTAACCCTAACACTATCCTAGGGCTGATGCTAACCCTAACCTTAAACCTAACACTATCCTAGGGCGGATGCTAACCCTAACCCTAACCCTAACACTATCCTAGTGCTGATGCTAACCCTAACACTAACACTATCCTAGGGCTGATGCTAACCCTAACCCTAACCCTAACACTCTCCAAGGGCTGATGCTAACCCTAACCCTAACCCTAACACTATCCTAGGGCTGATGCTAACCCTAACCCTAACTCTGACACTATCTTAGGGCTGAATCTAACCCTAACCCTAACACTATCCTACGGCTGATGCTAACCCTAACCCTAACCCTAACACTATCCTAGGGCTGATGCTAACCCTAACCCTAACACTATCCTAGGCCTGATGCTAACCCTAACCCTAACCCTAACACTATCCTTGGGCTGATGCTAACCCTAACCCTATCACTATCCTAGGGCTGTTGCTAACCCTAACTCTAACCCTAACACTATCCTAGGGCTGATGCTAACCCTAACCCTAACAGTATGCTAGGCCTGATGATAACCCTAACCCTAACCCTAACACTATCCTATTGCTGATGCTAACCCTAACCCTAACACTATCCTAGAGCTGATGCTAACCCTAACCCTAACCCTAACACTATCCTAAGTCTGATGCTAACCCTAGCCCTCACACTATCCTAGGCCTGATGATAACCCTAACCCTAACCTTAACACTATCCTAGGGCTGATGCTAACCCTAACCCTATCCCTAACACTATCCTAGAGCTGATGCTAACCCTAACACTAACACTATCCTAGGCCTGATGATAACCCTAACCCTAACCCTGACACTATCCTAGGGCTCATGCTAACCCTAACCCTAACACTATCCTAGGGCTGATGCTAACCCTAACCCTAACCCTAACACTATCCTAGGCCTGATGCTAACCCTAACCCTAACCCTAACACTATCCTAGGGTTTATGTTAACCCTAACCCTAACACTATCCTAGGGCTGATGCTAACCCTAACCCTAACCCTAACACTATCCTAGGGCGGATGCTAACCCTAACGCTAACCCTAACACTATCCTAGGGCTGATGCTAACCCTAACCCTAACCCTAACACTATCCTAGGGCTGATACTAACCCTAACCCTAACCCTAACACTATCCTAGGCCTGATGCTAACCCTATCCCGAACCCTAACACTCTCCTAGGGATGAGGCTAATCCTAACCCTAACACTATCCTAGGGCTGATGCTAACCCTAACCCTAACCCAAACACTATCCTAGGGCTGATGCTAACCCTAACCCTAACGCTAACACTATCCTTGGGCTGATGCTAACCCTAACCCTAACACTATCCTGGGCCTGATGCTAACCCTAACCCTAACGCTAACACTATCCTAGGGCTGATGCTAAACCTAACCCTAACACTATCCTAGGGCTGATGCTAAACCTAACCATAACCCTAACACTATCCTAGGGCTGATGCTCACCCTAACCCTAACCCTAACACTATCCTAGCGCTGATGCTAACCCTCACCCTAACACTATCCTAGGCATGATACTAACACTAACCCTAACACTATCCTAGGGCTGATGCTAACCCTAACCCTAACCCTAACACTATCCTAGGCCTGATGGTAACCCTATCCCTAACCCTAACACTCTCCTAGGGCTGAGGCTAACCCTAACCCTAACACTATCCTACGGCTGATGCTAACCCTAACCCTAACCCAAACACTATCCTAGGGTTGATGCTAACCCTAACCCTAACACTATCCTAGCGCTGATGCTAACCCTAACCCTAACCCAAACGCCATCCTAGGGTTGATGCTAACCCTAACCCTAACACTATCCTAGGGCTGATGCTAACCCTAACCCTAACCCTAACACTATCCTTGGGCTGATGCTAACCCTAACCCTAACACTATCCTGGGCCTGATGCTAACCCTAACCCTAACCCTAACACTATCCTAGGGCTGATGCTAACCCTAACCCTAACACTATCCTAGAACAGACGCTAACCCTAACCCTAACCCTAACAGTATCCTAGTGCTGATGCTAACCACAACGCTAACCCTAACAGTATCCTTGAACTGATGTTAACCCTAACCCTAACCCTAACACTATCCTAGCCCTGATGATAACCCTAACCCTAACCCTAACACTATCCTAGGGTTTATGTTAACCCTAACCCTAACACTATCCTAGGGCTGATGCTAACCCTAACCCTAACCCTAACACTATCCTAGGGCTGATGCAAACCCTCACCCTAACACTATCCTAAGCCTGATTATAACCCTAACCCTAACCCTAACACTATCCTTGGGCTGATGCTAACCCTAACCCTAACACTATCCTGGGCCTGATGCTAACCCTAACCATAACCCTAACACTATTCTAGGGCTGAAGCTAACCCTAACCCTAACGCTATCCTTGGGCTCATGCTAACCCTAACCCTAACCCTAACACTATCCTAGGGCAGATGCTAACCCTAACGCTAACCCTAACACTATCCTTGAATTGATGCTAACCCTAACCCTAACCCTAACACTATCCTAGGCCTGATGATAACCCTAACCCTAACCCTAACACTATCCTAGGGTTTATGTTAACCCTAACCCTAACACTATCCTAGGGCTGATGCTGACCCTAACCCTAACCCTAACACTATCCTAAGTCTGATGCTAACCCTAGCCCTCACACTATCCTAGGCCTGATGATAACCCTAACCCTAATCTTAACACTATCCTAGGGCTGATGCTAACCCTAACCCTAACCCTAACACTATCCTAGAGCTGATGCTAACGCTAACCCTAACACTATCCTAGGCCTGATGATAACCCTAACCCTAACCCTGACACTATCCTAGGGCTCATGCTAACCCTAACCCTAACACTATCCTAGGGCTGATGCTAACCCTAACCCTAACCCTAACACTATCCTAGGCCTGATGCTAACCCTATCCCTAACCGTAACACTCTCCTAGGGCTGAGGCTAACCCTAACCCTAACACTATCCTAGGGCTGATGCTAACCCTAACCCTAACACTATCCTTTGGCTGATGCTAACCCTAACCCTAACCCTAACAGTATCCTAGGTCAGATGCTAACCCTAACGCTAACCCTAACACTATCTTTGAACTGATGTTAACCCTAACCCTAACCCTAACACTATCCTAGGCCTGATGATAACCCTAACCCTAACCCTAACACTCTCCTAGGGTTTATGTTAACCCTAACCCTGACACTATCCTAGGGCGGATGCTAACCCTAACCCTAACCCTAACACTATGCTAGGGCTGATGCTAACCCTAACACTAACACTATCCTAGGGCTGTTGCTAACCCTAACCCTAACCCTAACATTATCCTAGGGCGGATGCTAACCCTAACCCTAACCCTAACACTATCCTAGGGCTCATGCTAACCCTAACACTAACACTACCCTAGGCCTGATGCTAAACCTAACCCTAACCCTAACACTATCCTAGGGCTGATGCTAACCCTAACCCTAACCCTAACACTATCCTAGGGCTGATGCTAACCCTAACACTAACACTATCCTAGGGCTGATGCTAACCCTAACCCTAAACCTAACATTATCCTATGGTGGATGCTAACCCTAACCCTAACCCTAACACTATCCTAGGGCTGATGCTAACCCTAACACTAACACTATCCTAGGGCTGATGCTAACCCTAACCCTAACCCTAACATTATCCTAGGGCTGATGCTAACCCTAACCCTAACTCTAACACTATCTTAGGGCTGAGGCTAACCCTAACCCTAACACTATCCTACGGCTGATCCTAACCCTAACCCTAACCCTAACACTATCCTAGGGCTGATGCTAACCCTAACCCTAACACTATCCTAGGCCTGATGCTAACCCTAACCCTAACCCTAACACTATCCTAGGGCTGATGCTAACCCTAACCCTAACACTATCCTAGGGCTGATGCTAACCCTAACCCTAACCCTAACACTATCCTAGGGCTGATGCTAACCCTAACCCTAACACTATCCTAGGCCTGATGATAACCCTAACCCTAACCCTAACACTATCCTAGGGCTGATGCTAACCACAACGCTAACCCTAACACTATCCTTGAACTGATGTTAACCCTAACCCTAACCCTAACACTATCCTAGCCCTGATGATAACCCTAACCCTAACCCTAACACTATCCTAGGGTTTATGTTAACCCTAACCCTAACACTATCCTAGGGCTGATGCTAACCCTAACCCTAACCCTAACACTATCCTAGGGCTGATGCAAACCCTAACCCTAACACTATCCTAGGCCTGATTATAACCCTAACCCTAACCCTAACACTATCCTTGGGCTGATGCTAACCCTAACCCTAACACTATCCTGGGCCTGATGCTAACCCTAACCCTAACCCTAACGCTATCCTAGGGCTGAAGCTAACCCTAACCCTAACACTATCCTTGGGCTCATGCTAACCATAACCCTAACCCTAACACTATCCTAGGGCAGATGCTAACCCTAACGCTAACCCTAACACTATCCTTGAATTGATGCTAACCCTAACGCTAACCCTAACACTATCCTTGAACTGATGCTAACCCTAACCCTAACCATAACACTATCCTAGGCCTGATGATAACCCTAACCCTAACCCTTAACATTATCCTAGGGCTGATGCTAACCCTAACCCTAACACTCTCCTAGGGCTGATGCTAACCCTAACCCTAACCCTAACACTATCCTAGGGCTGATGCTAACCCTAACCCTAACACTATCCTAGGCCTGATGATAACCCTAACCCTAACCCTGACACTATCCTAGGGCTGATGCTAACCCTAACCCTAACACTATCCTAGGGATGATGCTAACCCTAACCCTAACCCTAACACTATCCTAGGGCTGATGCTAACCCTAACGCTAACCCTAACACTATCCTTGAACTGATGCTAACCCTAACCCTAACCATAACACTATCCTAGGCCTGATGATAACCCTAACCCTAACCCTTAACATTATCCTAGGGCTGATGCTAACCCTAACCCTAACTCTAACACTATCTTAGGGCTGAGGCTAACCCTAAACCTAACACTATCCTACGGCTGATGCTAACCCTAACCCTAACCCTAACACTATTCTAGGGCTGATGCTAACCCTAACCCTAACCTTATCCTAGGGCTGATGCTAACCCTAACCCTAAACCTAACACTATCCCAGGGCGGATGCTAACCCTAACCCTAACACTAACACTATCCTAGTGCTGATGCTAACCCTAACACTAACACTATCCTAGGGCTGATGCTAACCCTAACCCTAACCCTAACACTCTCCAAGGGCTGATGCTAACCCTAACCCTAACCCTAACACTATCCTAGGGCTGATGCTAACCCTAACCCTAACTCTAACACTATCTTAGGGCTGAGGCTAACCCTAACACTAACACTATCCTACGGCTGATGCTAACCCTAACCCTAACCCTAACACTATCCTAGGGCTGATGCTAACCCTAACTCTAACACTATGCTAGGCCTGATGATAACCCTAACCCTAACCCTAACACTATCCTATTGCTGATGCTAACCCTAACCCTAACACTATCCTAGAGCTGATGCTAACCCTAACCCTAACCCTAACACTATCCTAAGTCTGATGCTAACCCTAGCCCTCACAGTATCCTAGGCCTGATGATAACCCTAACCCTAACCTTAACACTATCCTAGGGCTGATGCTAACCCTAACCCTAACCCTAACACTATCCTAGAGCTGATGCTAACCCTAACACTAACACTATCCTAGGCCTGATGATAACCCTAACCCTAACCCTGACACTATCCTAGGGCTCATGCTAACCCTAACCCTAACACTATCCTAGGGCTGATGCTAACCCTAACCCTAACCCTAACACTATCCTAGGCCTGATGCTAACCCTATCCCTAACCCTAACACTCTCCTAAGGCTGAGGCTAACCCTAACCCTAACACTATCCTAGGGCTGATGCTAACCCTAACCCTAACCCAAACGCCATCCTAGGGTTGATGCTAACCCTAACCCTAACACTATCCTAGGGCTGATGCTAACCCTAACCCTAACCCTAACGCTATCCTTGGGCTGATGCTAACCCTAACCCTAACACTATCCTGGGCCTGATGCTAACCCTAACCCTAACCCTAACACTATCCTAGGGCTGATGCTAACCCTAACCCTAACACTATCCTTGGGCTGATGCTAACCCTAACCCTAACCCTAACACTATCCTAGGTCAGATGCTAATCCTAACGCTAACCCTAACACTATCCTAGGCCTGATGATAACCCTAACCCTAACCCTGACACTATCCTAGGGCTGATGCTAACACTAACCCTAACACTATCCTAGGGCTGATGCTAACCCTAACCCTAACCCTAACACTATCCTAGGCCTGATGCTAACCCTATCCCTAACCCTAACACTCTCCTAGGGCTGAGGTAACCCTAACCCTAACACTATCCTAGGGCTGATGCTAACCCTAACCCTAACCCAAACACTATCCTAGGGTTGATGCTAACCCTAACCCTAACACTATCCTAGGGCTGATGCTAACCCTAACCCTAACACTAACACTGTCCTTGGGCTGATGCTAACCCTAACCCTAACACTATCCTGGGCCTGAAGCTAACCCTAACCCTAACCCTAACACTATCCTAGGGCTGATGCTAACCCTAACCCTAACACTATCCTTGGGCTGATGCTAACCCTAACCCTAACCCTAACACTATCCTAGGCCTGATGATAACCCTAACCCTAACCCTAACACTATCCTAGGGTTTATGTTAACCCTAACCCTAACACTATCCTAGGGCTGATGCTAACCTTAACCCTAACCCTAACACTATCCTAGGGCGGATGCTAACCCTAACGCTAACCCTAACACTATCCTAGGGCTGATGCTAACCCTAACCCTAACCCTAACACTATCCTAGGGCTGATGCAAACCCTAACCCTAACACTATCCTAGGCCTGATTATAACCCTAACCCTAACCCTAACACTATCCTTGGGCTGATGCTAACCCTAACCCTAACACTATCCTGGGCCTGATGCTAACCCTAACCCTAACCCTAACGCTATCCTAGGGCTGAAGCTAACCCTAACCCTAACACTATCCTTGGGCTCATGCTAACCCTAACCCTAACCCTAACACTATCCTAGGGCAGATGCTAACCCTAACGCTAACCCTAACACTATCCTTGAATTGATGCTAACCCTAACCCTAACCCTAACACTATCCTAGGCCTGATGATAACCCTAACCATAACCCTAACACTATCCTAGGGTTTATGTTAACCCTAACCCTAACACTATCCTAGGGCTGATGCTAACCCTAACCCTAACCCTAACACTATCCTAGGGGGGATGCTAACCCTAACCCTAACCCTAACACTATCCTAGGGCTGATGCTAACCCTAACACTAACCCTTAACATTATCCTAGGGGTGATGCTAACCCTAACCCTAACTCTAACACTATCTTAGGGATGAGGCTAACCCTAACCCTAACACTATCCTACGGCTGATGCTAACCCTAAACCTAACACTAACACTATCCTAGGGCTGATGCTAACCCTAACCCTAACACTATCCTAGGCCTGATGCTAACCCTAACCCTAACCCTAACACTATCCTAGGGCTGATGCTAACCCTAACCCTAACACTCTCCTAGGGCTGATGCTAACCCTAACCCTAACCCTAACACTATCCTAGGGCTGATGCTAACCCTAACCCTAACACTATCCTAGGCCTGATGATAACCCTAACCCTAACCCTGACACTATCCTAGGACTGATGCTAACCCTAACGCTAACACTATCCTAG
The DNA here is from genome assembly GCF_020740605.2 of Lemur catta. Classification (NCBI taxonomy): domain Eukaryota; kingdom Metazoa; phylum Chordata; class Mammalia; order Primates; family Lemuridae; genus Lemur; species Lemur catta. The sequence goes on along the minus strand of NW_025423752.1, from coordinate 209,364 downwards.
GGCTGATGCTAACCCTAACCCTAACCCTAACACTATCCTAGGGCTGATGCTAACCCTAACGCTAACCCTAACACTATCCTTGAACTGATGCTAACCCTAACCCTAACCATAACACTATCCTAGGCCTGATGATAACCCTAACCCTAACCCTTAACATTATCCTAGGGCTGATGCTAACCCTAACCCTAACTCTAACACTATCTTAGGGCTGAGGCTAACCCTAAACCTAACACTATCCTACGGCTGATGCTAACCCTAACCCTAACCCTAACACTATTCTAGGGCTGATGTTAACCCTAACCCTAACACTATCCTAGGGCTGTTGCTAACCCTAACCCTAAACCTAACACTATCCCAGGGCGGATGCTAACCCTAACCCTAACCCTAACACTATCCTAGTGCTGATGCTAACCCTAACACTAACACTATCCTAGGGCTGATGCTAACCCTAACCCTAACCCTAACACTCTCCAAGGGCTGATGCTAACCCTAACCCTAACCCTAACACTATCCTAGGGCTGATGCTAACCCTAACCCTAACTCTAACACTATCTTAGGGCTGAGGCTAACCCTAACACTAACACTATCCTACGGCTGATGCTAACCCTAACCCTAACCCTAACACTATCCTAGGGCTGATGCTAACCCTAACCCTAACACTATCCTAGGCCTGATGCTAACCCTAACCCTAACCCTAACACTATCCTTGGGCTGATGCTAACCCTAACCCTATCACTATCCTAGGGCTGATGCTAACCCTAACCCTAACCCTAACACTATCCTAGGGCTGATGCTAACCCTAACCCTAACACTATGCTAGGCCTGATGATAACCCTAACCCTAACCCTAACACTATCCTATTGCTGATGCTAACCCTAACCCTAACACTATCCTAGAGCTGATGCTAACCCTAACCCTAACCCTAACACTATCCTAAGTCTGATGCTAACCCTAGCCCTCACAGTATCCTAGGCCTGATGATAACCCTAACCCTAACCTTAACACTATCCTAGGGCTGATGCTAACCCTAACCCTAACCCTAACACTATCCTAGAGCTGATGCTAACCCTAACACTAACACTATCCTAGGCCTGATGATAACCCTAACCCTAACCCTGACACTATCCTAGGGCTCATGCTAACCCTAACCCTAACACTATCCTAGGGCTGATGCTAAACCTAACCCTAACCCTAACACTATCCTAGGCCTGATGCTAACCCTATCCCTAACCCTAACACTCTCCTAAGGCTGAGGCTAACCCTAACCCTAACACTATCCTAGGGCTGATGCTAACCCTAACCCTAACCCAAACGCCATCCTAGGGTTGATGCTAACCCTAACCCTAACACTATCCTAGGGCTGATGCTAACCCTAACCCTAACCCTAACGCTATCCTTGGGCTGATGCTAACCCTAACCCTAACACTATCCTGGGCCTGATGCTAACCCTAACCCTAACCCTAACACTATCCTAGGGCTGATGCTAACCCTAACCCTAACACTATCCTTGGGCTGATGCTAACCCTAACCCTAACCCTAACACTATCCTAGGTCAGATGCTAATCCTAACGCTAACCCTAACACTATCCTAGGCCTGATGATAACCCTAACCCTAACCCTGACACTATCCTAGGGCTGATGCTAACACTAACCCTAACACTATCCTAGGGCTGATGCTAACCCTAACCCTAACCCTAACACTATCCTAGGCCTGATGCTAACCCTATCCCTAACCCTAACACTCTCCTAGGGCTGAGGCTAACCCTAACCCTAACACTATCCTAGGGCTGATGCTAACCATAACCCTAACCCAAACACTATCCTAGGGTTGATGCTAACCCTAACCCTAACACTATCCTAGGGCTGATGCTAACCCTAACCCTAACCCTAACACTGTCCTTGGGCTGATGCTAACCCTAACCCTAACACTATCCTGGGCCTGAAGCTAACCCTAACCCTAACCCTAACACTATCCTAGGGCTGATGCTAACCCTAACCCTAACACTATCCTTGGGCTGATGCTAACCCTAACCCTAACCCTAACACTATCCTAGGCCTGAAGATAACCCTAACCCTAACCCTAACACTATCCTAGGGTTTATGTTAACCCTAACCCTAACACTATCCTAGGGCTGATGCTAACCCTAACCCTAACCCTAACACTATCCTAGGGCGGATGCTAACCCTAACGCTAACCCTAACACTATCCTAGGGCTGATGCTAACCCTAACCCTAACCCTAACACTATCCTAGGGCTGATGCTAACCCTAACCCTAACCCTAACACTATCCTAGGCCTGATGCTAACCCTATCCCGAACCCTAACACTCTCCTAGGGATGAGGCTAATCCTAACCCTAACACTATCCTAGGGCTGATGCTAACCCTAACCCTAACCCAAACACTATCCTAGGGTTGATGCTAACCCTAACCCTAACACTATCCTAGGGCTGATGCTAACCCTAACCCTAACCCTAACACTATCCTTGGGCTGATGCTAACCCTAACCCTAACACTATCCTGGGCCTGATGCTAACCCTAACCCTAACCCTAACACTATCCTACGGCTGATGCTAACCCTAACCCTAACACTAACACTATCCTAGGGTTGATGCTAACCCTAACCCTAACACTATCCTAGGCCTGATGCTAACCCTAACCCTAACCCTAACACTATCCTAGGGCTGATGCTAACCCTAACCCTAAAACTATCCTAGGGCTGATGCTAACCCTAACCCTAAACCTAACACTATCCTAGGGCTGATGCTAACCCTAACACTAACACTATCCTAGGCCTGATGATAACCCTAACCCTAACCCTGACACTATCCTAGGGCTGATGCTAACCCTAACCCTAACACTATCCTAGGGCTGATGCTAACCCTAACCCTAACCCTAACACTATCCTAGGGCTGATGCTAACCCTAACGCTAACCCTAACACTATCCTTGAACTGATGCTAACCCTAACCCTAACCATAACACTATCCTAGGCCTGATGATAACCCTAACCCTAACCCTGACACTATCCTAGGGTTGATGCTAACCCTAACCCTAACACTATCCTAGGGCTGATGCTAACCCTAACCCTAACCCTAACGCTATCCTTGGGCTGATGCTAACCCTAACCCTAACACTATCCTGGGCCTGATGCTAACCCTAACCCTAACCCTAACACTATCCTAGGGCTGATGCTAACCCTAACCCTAACACTATCCTTGGGATGATGCTAACCCTAACCCTAACCCTAACACTATCCTAGGTCAGATGCTAACCCTAACGCTAACCCTAACACTATCATAGGCCTGATGATAACCCTAACCCTAACCCTGACACTATCCTAGGACTGATGCTAACACTAACCCTAACACTATCCTAGGGCTGATGCTAACCCTAACCCTAACCCCAACACTATCCAAGGCCTGATGCTAACCCTATCCCTAACCCTAACACTCTCCTAGGTCTGAGGCTAACCCTAACCCTAACATTATCCTAGGGCTGATGCTAACCCTAACCCTAACCCAAACACTATCCTAGGGTTGATGCTAACCCTAACCCTAAAACTATCCTAGGGCTGATGCTAACCCTAACCCTAACCCTAACACTATCTTTGGGCTGATGCTAACCCTAACCCTAACACTATCCTGGGCCTGAAGCTAACCCTAACCCTAACCCTAACACTATCCTAGGGCTGATGCTAACCCTAACCCTAACACTATCCTTGGGCTGATGCTAACCCTACCCTAACCCTAACACTATCCTAGGCCTGATGATAACCCTAACCCTAACCCTAACACTATCCTAGGGTTTATGTTAACCCTAACCCTAACACTATCCTAGGGCTGATGCTAACCCTAACCCTAACCCTAACACTATCCTAGGGCGGATGCTAACCCTAACGCTAACCCTAACACTATCCTAGGGCTGATGCTAACCCTAACCCTAACCCTAACACTATCCTAGGGCTGATGTTAACCCTAACCCTAACCCTAACACTATCCTAGGCCTGATGCTAACCCTATCCCGAACCCTAACACTCTCCTAGGGATGAGGCTAATCCTAACCCTAACACTATCCTAGGGCTGATGCTAACCCTAACCCTAACCCAAACACTATCCTAGGGTTGATGCTAACCCTAACCTTAACACTATCCTAGGGCTGATGCTAACCCTAACCCTAACCCTAACACTATCCTTGGGCTGATGCTAACCCTAACCCTAACACTATCCTGGGCCTGATGCTAACCCTAACCCTAACCCTAACACTATCCTAGGGCTGATGCTAACCCTAACCCTAACACTATCCTAGGGCTGATGCTAAACCTAACCATAACCCTAACACTATCCTAGGGCTGATGCTCACCCTAACCCTAACCCTAACACTATCCTAGGGCTGATGCTAACCCTCACCCTAACACTATCCTAGGCCTGATGCTAACCCTAACCCTAACACTATCCTAGGGCTGATGCTAACCCTAACCCTAACCCTAACCCTAACCCTAACAGTATCCTAGGGCTGATGATAACCCTAACCCTAACTCTAACACTATCTTAGGGCTGAGGCTAAGCCTAACCCTGACACTATCCTACGGCTCATGCTAACCCGAACACTACCCCTAACACTATCCTAGGGCTGATGCTAACCCTAACCCTAACACTATCCTAGGCCTGATGCTAACCCTAACCCCAACCCTAACACTATCCTAGGGCTGATGCCAACCCTAACCGTAACACTATCCTAGGGCTGATGCTAACCCTAACCCTAACCCTAACACTATCCTAGGGCTGATGCTAACCCTAACCCTAACACTATCCTAGGCCTGATGATAACCCTAACCCTAACCCTAACACTATCCTAGGGCTGATGCTAACCCTAACCCTAACACTATCCTAAGTCTGATGCTAACCCTAGCCCTCACACTATCCTAGGCCTGATGATAACCCTAACCCTAACCCTAACACTATCCTAGGGCTCATGCTAACCCTAACCCTAACACTATCGTAGGGCTGATGCTAACCCTAACCCTAACCCTAACACTATCCTAGGCCTGATGCTAACCCTATCCCTAACCCTAATACTCTCCTAGGGCTGAGGCTAACCCTAACCCTAACACTATCCTAGGGCTGATGCTAACCCTAACCCTAACCCAAACGCCATCCTAGGGTTGATGCTAACCCTAACCCTAACACTATCCTAGGGCTGATGCTAACCCTAACCCTAACCCTAACACTATCCTTGGGCTGATTCTAACCCTAACCCTAACACTATCCTGGGCCTGATGCTGACCCTAACCCTAACCCTAACACTATCCTAGGGCTGATGCTAACCCTAACCCTAACACTATCCTTGGGCTGATGCTAACCCTAACCCTAACCCTAACACTATCCTAGGTCAGATGCTAACCCTAACGCTAACCCTAACACTGTCCTTGAACTGATGCTAACCCTAACCCTAACCCTAACACTATCCTAGGGCGGATGCTAACCCTAACCCTAAACCTAACACTATCCTAGGGCTGATGCTAACCCTAACACTAACACTATCCTAGGGCTGATGCTAACCGTAACCCTAACCCTTAACATTATCCTAGGGCTGATGCTAACCCTAACCCTAACTCTAACACTATCTTAGGGCTGAGGCTAACCCTAACACTAACACTATCCTACGGCTGATGCTAACCCTAACCCTAACCTTAACACTATCCTAGGGCTGATGCTAACCCTAACCCTAACACTATCCTAGGCCTGATGCTAACCCTAACCCTAACCCTAACACTATCCTAGGGCTGATGCTAACCCTAACCCTAACACTATCCTAGGGCTGATGCTAACCCTAACCCTAACCCTAACACTATCCTAGGGCTGATGCTAACCCTAACCCTAACACTATCCTAGGCCTGATGATAACCCTAACCCTAACCCTAACACTATCCTAGGGCTGATGCTAACCCTAACCCTAACACTATCCTTGGGCTGATGCTAACAGTAACCCTAACCCTAACACTATCCTAGGCCTGATGATAACCCTAACCCTAACACTAACACTATCCTAGGGCTGATGCTAACCCTAACCCTAACACTATCCTAGGCCTGATGCTAACCCTAACCCTAACACTAACACTATCCTAGGGCTGATGCTAACCCTAACCCTAATACTATCCTAGGGCTGATGCTAACCCTAACCCTAACCCTAACACTATCCTAGGGCTGATGCTAACCCTAACCCTAACACTATCCTAGGCCTGATGATAACCCTAACCCTAACCCTAACACTATCCTAGGTCAGATGCTAACCCTAACGCTAACCCTAACACTATCCTTGACCTGATGCTAACCCTAACCCTAACCCTAACACTATCCTAGGCCTGATGATAACCCTAACCCTAACCCTAACAATATCCTAGGGTTTATGTTAACCCTAACCCTAACACTATCCTAGGGCTGATGCTAACCCTAACCCTAACACTATCCTAGGGCTGATGCTAACCCTAACCAGAACGCTAACACTATCCTAGGGCTGATGCTAACCCTAAGCCTAACACTATCCTAGGCCTGATGATAACCCTAACCCTAACCCTAACACTATCCTAGGGCTGATGCTAACCCTAACCCTAACAGTATCCTAGGGCTGATGCTAACCCTTACCCTAACCCTAACACTATCCTAAGTCTGATGCTAACCCCAGCCCTCAAACTATACTAGGCCTGATGATAACCCTAACCCTAACCTTAACAGTATCCTAGGGCTGATGCTAACCCTAACCCTAAATCTAACACTATCCTAGAGCTGATGCTAACCCTAACCCTAACACTATCCTAGGCCTGATGATAACCCTAACCCTAACCCTGACACTATCCTAGGGCTGATGCTAACCCTAACCCTAACACTATCCTAGGGCGGATGCTAACCCTAACCCTAACCCTAACACTATCCTAGAACTGATGCTAACCCTAACACTAACACTATCCTAGGGCTGATGCTAACCCTAACCCTAACCCTAACATTATCCTAGGGCGGATGCTAACCCTAACCCTAACTCTAACACTATCTTAGGGCTGAGGCTAACCCTAACCCTAACACTATCCTACGGCTGATGCTAACCCTAACCCTAACCCTAACACTATCCCAGGGCTGATGCTAACCCTAACCCTAACACTATCCTAGGCCTGATGCTAACCCTAACCCTAACACTAACACTATCCTAGGGCTGATGCTAACCCTAACCCTAACACTATCCTAGGGCTGATGCTAACCCTAACCCTAACCCTAAAACTATCCTAGGGCTGATGCTAACCCTAACCCTAACACTATCCTAGGCCTGATGATAACCCTAACCCTAACCCTAACACTATCCTAGGGCTGATGCTAACCCTAACTCTAACGCTATCCTAGGGCTGATGCTAATCCTAACCCTAACCCTAACACTATCCTAGGGCTGATGATAACCCTAACGCTAACCCTAACACTATCCTAGGGGTGATGCTAACCCTAACCCTAACCCTAACACTATCCTAGGCCTGATGCTAACCCTATCCCTAAAACTAACACTCTCCTAGGGATGAGGCTAACCCTAACCCTAACACTATCTACGGCTGATGCTAACCCTAACACTAACCCAAACACTATCCTAAGGTTGATGCTAACCCTAACCCTAACACTATCCTAGGGCTGATGCTAACCCTAACACTAACCCTAACACTATCCTTGGGCTGATGCTAACCCAAACCCTAACACTATCCTGGGCCTGATGCTAACCCTAATCCTAACCCTAACACTATCCTAGGGCTGATGCTAACCCTAACCCTAACACTATCCTAGGGCTGATGCTAAACCTAACCATAACCCTAACACTATCCTAGGGCTGATGCTCACCCTAACCCTAACCCTAACACTATCCTAGGGCTGTTGCTAACCCTAACCCTAACACTATCCTAAGCCTGATGCTAACCCTAACCCTAACAGTATCCTAGGGCTGATGCTAACCCTAACCCTAACCCTAACACTATCCTAGGCCTGATGCTAACCCTATCCCTAACCCTAACACTCTCCTAGGGCTGAGGCTAACCAAAACCCTAACACTATCCTGGGCCTGATGCTAACACTAACCCTAACCCTAACACTATCCTAGGGCTGATGCTAACCCTAAACCTAACACTATCCTTGGGCTGATGCTAACCCTAACCCTAACCCTAACACTATCCTAGGGCAGATGCTAACCCTAACGCTAACCCTAACACTATCCTTGAACTGATGCTAACCCTAACCCTAACCCTAACACTATCCTAGGGCGGATGCTAACCCTAACCCTAACCCTAACACTATCCTAGGGCTGATGCTAACCCTAACACTAACACTATCCTAGGGCTGATGCTAACCGTAACCCTAACCCTTAACATTATCCTAGGGCTGATGCTAACCCTAACCCTAACCCTAACACTATCCTAGGGCTGATGCTAACCCTAACCCTAATACTATCCTAGGGCTGATGCTAACCCTAACCCTAACCCTAACACTATCCTAGGGCTGATGCTAAACCTAACCATAACCCTAACACTATCCTAGGGCTGATGCTCACCCTAACCCTAACCCTAACACTATCCTAGGGCTGATGCTAACCCTAACCCTAACACTATCCTAGGCCTGATGCTAACCCTAACCCTAATAGTATCCTAGGGCTGATGCTAACCCTAACCCTAACCCTAACACTATCCTAGGCCTGATGCTAACCCTATCCCTAACCCTAACACTCTCCTCGGCTGAGGCTAACCCTAACCCTAACACTGTCCTACGGCTAATGCTAACCCTAACACTAACCCAAACACTATCCTAGGGTTCATGCTAACCCTAACCCTAACACTATCCTAGGGCTGATGCTAACCCTAACCCTAACCCTAACACTATCCTTGGGCTGATGCTAACCCTAACCCTAACACTATCCTGGGCCTGATGCTAACCCTAACCCTAACCCTAACACTATCCTAGGGCTGATGCGAACCATAACCCTAACACTATCCTTGGGCTGATGCTAACCCTAACCCTAACCCTAACACTATCCTAGGGCAGATGCTAACCCTAACGCTAACCCTAACACTATCCTTGAACTGATGCTAACCCTAACCCTAACCCTAACACTGTCCTAGGTCGGATGCTAACCCTAACCCTAACACTATCCTAGGGTTGATGCTAACCCTAACCCTAACACTATCCTAGGGCTGATGCTAACCCTAACCCTAACCCTAACACTATCCTTGGGCTGATTCTAACCCTAACCCTAACACTATCCTGGGCCTGATGCTGACCCTAACCCTAACCCTAACACTATCCTAGGGCTGATGCTAACCCTAACCCTAACACTATCCTTGGGCTGATGCTAACCCTAACCCTAACCCTAACACTATCCTAGGTCAGATGCTAACCCTAACGCTAACCCTAACACTGTCCTTGAACTGATGCTAACCCTAACCCTAACCCTAACACTATCCTAGGGCGGATGCTAACCCTAACCCTAAACCTAACACTATCCTAGGGCTGATGCTAACCCTAACACTAACACTATCCTAGGGCTGATGCTAACCGTAACCCTAACCCTTAACATTATCCTAGGGCTGATGCTAACCCTAACCCTAACTCTAACACTATCTTAGGGCTGAGGCTAACCCTAACACTAACACTATCCTACGGCTGATGCTAACCCTAACCCTAACCTTAACACTATCCTAGGGCTGATGCTAACCCTAACCCTAACACTATCCTAGGGCTGATGCTAACCCTAACCCTAACCCTAACACTATCCTAGGGCTGATGCTAACCCTAACCCTAACACTATCCTAGGCCTGATGATAACCCTAACCCTAACCCTAACACTATCCTAGGGCTGATGCTAACCCTAACCCTAACACTATCCTTGGGCTGATGCTAACAGTAACCCTAACCCTAACACTATCCTAGGCCTGATGATAACCCTAACCCTAACCCTAACACTATCCTAGGGCTGATGCTAACCCTAACCCTAACACTATCCTAGGCCTGATGCTAACCCTAACCCTAACACTAACACTATCCTAGGGCTGATGCTAACCCTAACCCTAATACTATCCTAGGGCTGATGCTAACCCTAACCCTAACCCTAACACTATCCTAGGGCTGATGCTAACCCTAACCCTAACACTATCCTAGGCCTGATGATAACCCTAACCCTAACCCTAACACTATCCTAGGTCAGATGCTAACCCTAACGCTAACCCTAACACTATCCTTGACCTGATGCTAACCCTAACCCTAACCCTAACACTATCCTAGGCCTGATGATAACCCTAACCCTAACCCTAACAATATCCTAGGGTTTATGTTAACCCTAACCCTAACACTATCCTAGGGCTGATGCTAACCGTAACCCTAACACTATCCTAGGGCTGATGCTAACCCTAACCAGAACCCTAACACTATCCTAGGGCTGATGCTAACCCTAAGCCTAACACTATCCTAGGCCTGATGATAACCCTAACCCTAACCCTAACACTATCCTAGGGCTGATGCTAACCCTAACCCTAACAGTATCCTAGGGCTGATGCTAACCCTTACCCTAACCCTAACACTATCCTAAGTCTGATGCTAACCCTAGCCCTCAAACTATACTAGGCCTGATGATAACCCTAACCCTAACCTTAACAGTATCCTAGGGCTGATGCTAACCCTAACCCTAAATCTAACACTATCCTAGAGCTGATGCTAACCCTAACCCTAACACTATCCTAGGCCTGATGATAACCCTAACCCTAACCCTGACACTATCCTAGGGCTGATGCTAACCCTAACCCTAACACTATCCTAGGGCGGATGCTAACCCTAACCCTAACCCTAACACTATCCTAGAACTGATGCTAACCCTAACACTAACACTATCCTAGGGCTGATGCTAACCCTAACCCTAACCCTAACATTATCCTAGGGCGGATGCTAACCCTAACCCTAACTCTAACACTATCTTAGGGCTGAGGCTAACCCTAACCCTAACACTATCCTACGGCAGATGCTAACCCTAACCCTAACCCTAACACTATCCCAGGGCTGATGCTAACCCTAACCCTAACATTATCCTAGGCCTGATGCTAACCCTAACCCTAACACTAACACTATCCTAGGGCTGATGCTAACCCTAACCCTAACACTATCCTAGGGCTGATGCTAACCCTAACCCTAATCCTAACACTATCCTAGGGCTGATGCTAACCCTAACCCTAACACTATCCTAGGGCTGATGCTAACCCTAACCCTAACGCTATCCTAGGGCTGATGCTAATCCTAACCCTAACCCTAACACTATCCTAGGGCTGATGATAACCCTAACGCTAACCCTAACACTATCCTAGGGGTGATGCTAACCCTAACCCTAACCCTAACACTATCCTAGGCCTGATGCTAACCCTATCCCTAAAACTAACACTCTCCTAGGGATGAGGCTAACCCTAACCCTAACACTATCTACGGCTGATGCTAACCCTAACACTAACCCAAACACTATCCTAGGGTTGATGCTAACCCTAACCCTAACACTATCCTAGGGCTGATGCTAACCCTAACACTAACCCTAACACTATCCTTGGGCTGATGCTAACCCTAACCCTAACACTATCCTGGGCCTGATGCTAACCCTAATCCTAACCCTAACACTATCCTAGGGCTGATGCTAACCCTAACCCTAACACTATCCTAGGGCTGATGCTAACCCTAACCATAACCCTAACACTATCCTAGGGCTGATGCTCACCCTAACCCTAACCCTAACACTATCCTAGGGCTGATGCTAACCCTAACCCTAACACTATCCTAAGCCTGATGCTAACCCTAACCCTAACAGTATCCTAGGGCTGATGCTAACCCTAACCCTAACCCTAACACTATCCTAGGCCTGATGCTAACCCTATCCCTAACCCTAACACTCTCCTAGGGCTGAGGCTAACCCTAACCCTAACACTATCCTGGGCCTGATGCTAACACTAACCCTAACCCTAACACTATCCTAGGGCTGATGCTAACCCTAACCCTAACACTATCCTTGGGCTGATGCTAATCCTAACCCTAACCCTAACACTATCCTAGGGCAGATGCTAACCCTAACGCTAACCCTAACACTATCCTTGAACTGATGCTAACCCTAACCCTAACACTATCCTAGGGCGGATGCTAACCCTAACCTTAACCCTAACACTATCCTAGGGCTGATGCTAACCCTAACACTAACACTATCCTAGGGCTGATGCTAACCGTAACCCTAACCCTTAACATAATCCTAGGGCTGATGCTAACCCTAACCCTAACCCTAACACTATCCTAGGGCTGATGCTAACCCTAACCCTAATACTATCCTAGGGCTGATGCTAACCCTAACCCTAACCCTAACACTATCCTAGGGCTGATACTAAACCTAACCATAACCCTAACACTATCCTAGGGCTGATGCTCACCCTCACCCTAACCCTAACACTATCCTAGGGCTGATGCTAACCCTAACCCTAACACTATCCTAGGCCTGATGCTAACCCTAACCCTAATAGTATCCTAGGGCTGATGCTAACCCTAACCCTAACCCTAACACTATCCTAGGCCTGATGCTAACCCTATCCCTAACCCTAACACTCTCCTCGGCTGAGGCTAACCCTAACCCTAACACTGTCCTACGGCTAATGCTAACCCTAACCCTAACCCAAACACTATCCTAGGGTTCATGCTAACCCTAACCCTAACACTATCCTAGGGCTGATGCTAACCCTAACCCTAACCCTAACACTATCCTTGGGCTGATGCTAACTCTAACCCTAACACTATCCTGGGCCTGATGCTAACCCTAACCCTAACCCTAACACTATCCTAGGGCTGATGCTAACCATAACCCTAACACTATCCTTGGGCTGATGCTAACCCTAACCCTAACCCTAACACTATCCTAGGGCAGATGCTAACCCTAACGCTAACCCTAACACTATCCTTGAACTGATGCTAACCCTAACCCTAACCCTAACACTGTCCTAGGTCGGATGCTAACCCTAACCCTAACACTATCCTAGGGCTGATGCTAACCCTAACCCTAACCCTAACACTGTCCTAGGGCTGATGCTAACCCTAATCCTAACACTATCCTAGGCCTGATGATAACCCTAACCTTAACCCTAACACTATCCTAGGGCTGATGCTAACCCTAACCCTAACAGTATCCTAGGGCTGATGCTAACCCTAACCCTAACCCTAACACTATCCTAAGTCTGATGCTAACCCTAGCCCTCAAACTATACTAGGCCTGATGATAACCCTAACCCTAACCTTAACACTATCCTAGGGCTGATGCTAACCCTAACCCTAAATCTAACACTATCCTAGAGCAGATGCTAACCCTAACCCTAACACTATCCTAGGCCTGATGATAACCCTAACCCTAACCCTAACACTATCCTAGGGCTGATGCTAACCCTAACCCTAACCCTAACATTATCCTAGGGCTGATGCTAACCCTAACGCTAACCCTAACACTATCCTAGGGGTGATGCTAACCCTAACCCTAACCCTAACACTATCCTAGGCCTGATGCTAACCCTATCCCTAACCCTAACACTCTCCTAGGGCTGAGGCTAACCCTAACCCTAACACTATCTAGGGCTGATGCTAACCCTAACCCTAACCCAAACACTATCCTAGGGTTGATGCTAACCCTAACCCTAACACTATCCTAGGGCTGATGCTAACCCTAACCCTAACCCTAACACTATCCTTCGGCTGATGCTAACCCTAACCCTAACACTATCCTGGTCCTGATGCTAACCCTAATCCTAACCCTAACACTATTCTAGGGCTGATGCTAACCCTAACCCTAACACTATCCTAGGGCTGATGCTAAACCTAACCATAACCCTAACACTATCCTAGGGCTGATGCTCACCCTAACCCTAACCCTAACACTATCCTAGGGCTGATGCTAACCCTAACTCTAACCCTAACACTATCCTAGGGCAGATGCTAACCCTAACGCTAACCCTAACACTATCCTTGAACTGATGCTAACCCTAACCCTAACCCTAACACTATCCTAGGGCGGATGCTAACCCTAACCCTAACCCTAACACTATCCTAGGGCTGATGCTAACCCTAACACTAACACTATCCTAGGGCTGATGCTAACCGTAACCCTAACCCTTAACATTATCCTAGGGCTGATGCTAACCCTAACCCTAACTCTAACACTATCTTAGGGCTGAGGCTAACGTTAACCCTAACACTATCCTACGGCTGATGCTAACCCTAACCCTAACCTTAACACTATCCTAGGGCTGATGCTAACCCTAACCCTAACACTATCCTAGGCCTGATGCTAACCCTAACCCTAACCCTAACACTATCCTAGGGCTGATGCTAACCCTAACCCTAACACTATCCTAGGGCTGATGCTAACCCTAACCCTAACACTATACTAGGCCTGATGATAACCCTAACCCTAACCCTAACACTATCCTAGGGCTGATGCTAACCCTAACCCTAACACTATCCTTGGGCTGATGCTAACAGTAACCCTAACCCTAACACTATCCTAGGCCTGATGATAACCCTAACCCTAACCCTAACACTATCCTAGGGCTGATGCTAACCCTAACCCTAACACTATCCTAGGCCTGATGCTAACCCTAACCCTAACCCTAACACTATCCCAGGGCTGATGCTAACCCTAACCCTAATACTATCCTAGGGCTGATGCTAACCCTAACCCTAACCCTAACACTATCCTAGGGCTGATGCTAACCCTAACCCTAACACTATCCTAGGCCTGATGATAACCCTAACCCTAACCCTAACACTATCCTAGGTCAGATGCTAACCCTAACGCTAACCCTAACACTATCCTTGAACTGATGCTAACCCTAACCCTAACCCTAACACTATCCTAGGCCTGATGATGACCCTAACCCTAACCCTAACACTATCCTAGGGTTTATGTTAACCCTAACCCTAACACTATCCTAGGGCTGATGCTAACCCTAACACTAACACTATCCTAGGGCTGATGCTAACCGTAACCCTAACCCTTAACATTATCCTAGGGCTGATGCTAACCCTAACCCTAACTCTAACACTATCTTAGGGCTGAGGCTATCCCTAACCCTAACACTATCCTACGGCTGATGCTAACCCTAACCCTAACACTAACACTATCCTAGGGCTGATGCTAACCCTAACCCTAATACTATCCTAGGGCTGATGCTAACCCTAACCCTAACCCTAACACTATCCTAGGGCTGATGCTAACCCTAACCCTAACACTATCCTAGGCCTGATGCTAACCCTAACCCTAACACTAACACTATCCTAGGGCTGATGCTAACCCTAACCCTAATACTATCCTAGGGCTGATGCTAACCCTAACCCTAACCCTAACACTATCCTAGGGCTGATGCTAACCCTAACCCTAACACTATCCTAGGCCTGATGATAACCCTAACCCTAACCCTAACACTATCCTAGGTCAGATGGTAACCCTAACGCTAACCCTAACACTATCCTTGACCTGATGCTAACCCTAACCCTAACCCTAACACTATCCTAGGCCTGATGATAACCCTAACCCTAACCCTAACAATATCCTAGGGTTTATGTTAACCCTAACCCTAACACTATCCTAGGGCTGATGCTAACCCTAACCCTAACACTATCCTAGGGCTGATGCTAACCCTAACCAGAACCCTAACACTATCCTAGGGCGGATGCTAACCCTAAGCCTAACACTATCCTAGGCCTGATGATAACCCTAACCCTAACCCTAACACTATCCTAGGGCTGATGCTAACCCTAACCCTAACAGTATCCTAGGGCTGATGCTAACCCTTACCCTAACCCTAACACTATCCTAAGTCTGATGCTAACCCTAGCCCTCAAACTATACTAGGCCTGATGATAACCCTAACCCTAACCTTAACAGTATCCTAGGGCTGATGCTAACCCTAACCCTAAATCTAACACTATCCTAGAGCTGATGCTAACCCTAACCCTAACACTATCCTAGGCCTGATGATAACCCTAACCCTAACCCTGACACTATCCTAGGGCTGATGCTAACCCTAACCCTAACACTATCCTAGGGCGGATGCTAACCCTAACCCTAACCCTAACACTATCCTAGAACTGATGCTAACCCTAACACTAACACTATCCTAGGGCTGATGCTAACCCTAACCCTAACCCTAACATTATCCTAGGGCGGATGCTAACCCTAACCCTAACTCTAACACTATCTTAGGGCTGAGGCTAACCCTAACCCTAACACTATCCTACGGCTGATGCTAACCCTAACCCTAACCCTAACACTATCCCAGGGCTGATGCTAACCCTAACCCTAACACTATCCTAGGCCTGATGCTAACCCTAACCCTAACACTAACGCTATCCTAGGGCTGATGCTAACCCTAACCCTAACACTATCCTAGGGCTGATGCTAACCCTAACCCTAACCCTAACACTATCCTAGGGCTGATGCTAACCCTAACCCTAACACTATCCTAGGCCTGATGATAACCCTAACCCTAACCCTAACACTATCCTAGGGCTGATGCTAACCCTAACCCTAACACTATCCTAGGGCTGATGCTAATCCTAACCCTAACCCTAACACTATCCTAGGGCTGATGATAACCCTAACGCTAACCCTAACACTATCCTAGGGGTGATGCTAACCCTAACCCTAACCCTAACACTATCCTAGGCCTGATGCTAACCCTATCCCTAAAACTAACACTCTCCTAGGGATGAGGCTAACCCTAACCCTAACACTATCTACGGCTGATGCTAACCCTAACACTAACCCAAACACTATCCTAGGGTTGATGCTAACCCTAACCCTAACACTATCCTAGGGCTGATGCTAACCCTAACACTAACCCTAACACTATCCTTGGGCTGATGCTAACCCTAACCCTAACACTATCCTGGGCCTGATGCTAACCCTAATCCTAACCCTAACACTATCCTAGGGCTGATGCTAACCCTAACCCTAACACTATCCTAGGGCTGATGCTAAACCTAACCATAACCCTAACACTATCCTAGGGCTGATGCTCACCCTAACCCTAACCCTAACACTATCCTAGGGCTGATGCTAACCCTAACCCTAACACTATCCTAAGCCTGATGCTAACCCTAACCCTAACAGTATCCTAGGGCTGATGCTAACCCTAACCCTAACCCTAACACTATCCTAGGCCTGATGCTAACCCTATCCCTAACCCTAAAACTCTCCTAGGGCTGAGGCTAACCCTAACCCTAACACTATCCTGGGCCTGATGCTAACACTAACCCTAACCCTAACACTATCCTAGGGCTGATGCTAACCCTAACCCTAACACTATCCTTGGGCTGATGCTAACCCTAACCCTAACCCTAACACTATCCTAGGGCAGAGGCTAACCCTAACGCTAACCCTAACACTATCCTTGAAGTGATGCTAACCCTAACCCTAACCCTAACACTATCCTAGGGCGGATGCTAACCCTAACCCTAACCCTAACACTATCCTAGGGCTGATGCTAACCCTAACACTAACACTATCCTAGGGCTGATGCTAACCGTAACCCTAACCCTTAACATTATCCTAGGGCTGATGCTAACCCTAACCCTAACCCTAACACTATCCTAGGGCTCATGCTAACCCTAACCCTAATACTATCCTAGGGCTGATGCTAACGCTAACCCTAACCCTAACACTATCCTAGGGCTGATGCTAAACCTAACCATAACCCTAACACTATCCTAGGGCTGATGCTCACCCTAACCCTAACCCTAACACTATCCTAGGGCTGATGCTAACCCTAACCCTAACACTATCCTAGGCCTGATGCTAACCCTAACCCTAATAGTATCCTAGGGCTGATGCTAACCCTAACCCTAACCCTAACACTATCCTAGGCCTGATGCTAACCCTATCCCTAACCCTAACACTCTCCTCGGCTGAGGCTAACCCTAACCCTAACACTGTCCTACGGCTAATGCTAACCCTAACCCTAACCCAAACACTATCCTAGGGTTCATGCTAACCCTAACCCTAACACTATCCTAGGGCTGATGCTAACCCTAACCCTAACCCTAACACTATCCTTGGGCTGATGCTAACCCTAACCCTAACACTATCCTGGGCCTGATGCTAACCCTAACCCTAACCCTAACACTATCCTAGGGCTGATGCTAACCATAACCCTAACACTATCCTTGGGCTGATGCTAACCCTAACCCTAACCCTAACACTATCCTAGGGCAGATGCTAACCCTAACGCTAACCCTAACACTATCCTTGAACTGATGCTAACCCTAACCCTAACCCTAACACTGTCCTAGGGCGGATGCTAACCCTAACCCTAACACTATCCTAGGGCTGATGCTAACCCTAACCCTAACCCTAACACTGTCCTAGGGCTGATGCTAACCCTAATCCTAACACTATCCTAGGCCTGATGATAACCCTAACCCTAACCCTAACACTATCCTAGGGCTGATGCTAACCCTAACCCTAACAGTATCCTAGGGCTGATGCTAACCCTAACCCTAACCCTAACACTATCCTAAGTCTGATGCTAACCCTAGCCCTCAAACTATACTAGGCCTGATGATAACCCTAACCCTAACCTTAACACTATCCTAGGGCTGATGCTAACCCTAACCCTAAATCTAACACTATCCTAGAGCAGATGCTAACCCTAACCCTAACACTATCCTAGGCCTGATGATAACCCTAACCCTAACCCTAACACTATCCTAGGGCTGATGCTAACCCTAACCCTAACCCTAACACTATCCTAGGGCTGATGCTAACCCTAACGCTAACCCTAACACTATCCTAGGGGTGATGCTAACCCTAACCCTAACCCTAACACTATCCTAGGCCTGATGCTAACCCTATCCCTAACCCTAACACTCTCCTAGGGCTGAGGCTAACCCTAACCCTAACACTATCTAGGGCTGATGCTAACCCTAACCCTAACCCAAACACTATCCTAGGGTTGATGCTAACCCTAACCCTAACACTATCCTAGGGCTGATGCTAACCCTAACCCTAACCCTAACACTATCCTTGGGCTGATGCTAACCCTAACCCTAACACTATCCTGGTCCTGATGCTAACCCTAATCCTAACCCTAACACTATTCTAGGGCTGATGCTAACCCTAACCCTAACACTATCCTAGGGCTGATGCTAAACCTAACCATAACCCTAACACTATCCTAGGGCTGATGCTCACCCTAACCCTAACCCTAACACTATCCTAGGGCTGATGCTAACACTAACCCTAACACTATCCTAGGCCTGATGCTAACCCTAAAACTAACAGTATCCTAGGGCTGATGCTAACCCTAACCCTAACCCTAACACTATCCTAAGCCTGATGCTAACCCTATCCCTAACCCTATCACTCTCCTAGGGCTGAGGCTAACCCTAACCCTAACACTGTCCTATGGCTGATGCTAACCCTAACCATAACCCAAACACTATCCTAGGGTTGATGCTAACCCTAACCCTAACACTATCCTAGGGCTGATGCTAACCCTAACCCTAACCCTAACACTATCCTTGGGCTGATGCTAACCCTAACCCTAACACTATCCTGGGCCTGATGCTAACCCTAACCCTCACCCTAACACTATCCTAGGGCTGATGCTAACCCTAACCCTAACACTATCCTTGGGCTGATGCTAACCCTAACCCTAACCCTAACACTATCCTAGGGCAGATGCTAACCCTAACGCTAACCCTAACACTATCCTTGAACTGATGCTAACCCTAACCCTAACCCTAACACTATCCTAGGGCGGATGCTAACCCTAACCCTAACCCTAACACTATCCTAGGGCTGATGGTAACCCTAACACTAACACTATCCTAGGGCTGATGCTAACCGTAACCCTAACCCTTAACATTATCCTAGGGCTGATGCTAACCCTAACCCTAACTCTAACACTATCTTAGGGCTGAGGCTAACGTTAACCCTAACACTATCCTACGGCTGATGCTAACCCTAACCCTAACCTTAACACTATCCTAGGGCTGATGCTAACCCTAACCCTAACACTATCCTAGGCCTGATGCTAACCCTAACCCTAACCCTAACACTATCCTAGGGCTGATGCTAACCCTAACCCTAACACTATCCTAGGGCTGATGCTAACCCTAACCCTAACCCTAACACTATCCTAGGGCTGATGCTAACCCTAACCCTAACACTATCCTAGGCCTGATGATAACCCTAACCCTAACCCTAACACTATCCTAGGGCTGATGCTAACCCTAACCCTAACACTATCCTTGGGCTGATGCTAACAGTAACCCTAACCCTAACACTATCCTAGGCCTGATGATAACCCTAACCCTAACCCTAACACTATCATAGGGCTGATGCTAACCCTAACCCTAACACTATCCTAGGCCTGATGCTAACCCTAACCCTAACCCTAACACTATCCTAGGGCTGATGCTAACCCTAACCCTAATACTATCCTAGGGCTGATGCTAACCCTAACCCTAACCATAACACTATCCTAGGGCTGATGCTAACCCTAACCCTCACACTATCCTAGGCCTGATGATAACCCTAACCCTAACCCTAACACTATCCTAGGTCAGATGCTAACCCTAACGCTAACCCTAACACTATCCTTGAACTGATGCTAACCCTAACCCTAACCCTAACACTATCCTAGGCCTGATGATGACCCTAACCCTAACCCTAACACTATCCTAGGGTTTATGTTAACCCTAACCCTAACACTATCCTAGGGCTGATGCTAACCCTAACACTAACACTATCCTAGGGCTGATGCTAACCGTAACCCTAACCCTTAACATTATCCTAGGGCTGATGCTAACCCTAACCCTAACTCTAACACTATCTTAGGGCTGAGGCTATCCCTAACCCTAACACTATCCTACGGCTGATGCTAACCCTAACACTAACCTTAACACTATCCTAGGGCTGATGCTAACCCTAACCCTAACACTATCCTAGGCCTGATGCTAACCCTAAACCTAACCCTAACACTATCCTAGGGCCGATGCTAACCCTAACCCTAACACTATCCTAGGGCTGATGCTAACCCTAACCCTAACCCTAACACTATCCTAGGGCTGATGCTAACCCTAACCCTAACACTATCCTAGGCCTGATGATAACCCTAACCCTAACCCTAACACTATCCTAAGGCTGATGCTAACCCTAACCCTAACACTATCCTTGGGCTGATGCTAACAGTAACCCTAACCCTAACACTATCCTAGGCCTGATGATAACCCTAACCCTAACCCTCACACTATCCTAGGGCTGATGCTAACCCTAACCCTAACACTATCCTAGGCCTGATGCTAACCCTAACCCTAACCCTAACACTATCCTAGGGCTGATGCTAACCCTAACCCTGATACTATCCTAGGGCTGATGCTAACCCTAACCCTAACCCTAACACTATCCTAGGGCTGATGCTAACCCTAACCCTAACACTATCCTAGGCCTGATGATAACCCTAACCCTAACCCTAACACTATCCTAGGTCAGATGCTAACCCTAACGCTAACCCTAACACTATCCTTGAACTGATGCTAACCCTAACCCTAACCCTAACACTATCCTAGGCCTGATGATGACCCTAACCCTAACCCTAACACTATCCTAGGGCTGATGCTAACCCTAACCCTAACACTATCCTAGGCCTGATGCTAACCCTAACCCTAACCCTAACACTATCCTAGGGCTGATGCTAACCCTAACCCTAACAGTATCCTAGGGCTGATGCTAACCCTAACCCTAACCCTAACACTATCCTAGGGCTGATGCTAACCCTAACCCTAACACTATCTTAGGCCTGATGATAACCCTAACCCTAACCCTAACACTATCCTAGGGCTGATGCTAACCCTAACCCTAACAGTATCCTAGGGCTGATGCTAACCCTTACCCTAACCCTAACACTATCCTAAGTCTGATGATAACCGTAGCCCTCAAACTATACTAGGCCTGATGATAACCCTAACCCTAACCTTAACAGTATCCTAGGGCTGATGCTAACCCTAACCCTAAATCTAACACTATCCTAGAGCTGATGCTAACCCTAACCCTAACACTATCCTAGGCCTGATGATAACCCTAACCCTAACACTGACACTATCCTAGGGCTGATGCTAACCCTAACCCTAACACTAACACTATCCTAGGGCTGATGCTAACCCTAACCCTAACACTATCCTAGGCCTGATGATAACCCTAACCCTAACCCTAACACTATCCTAGGTCAGATGCTAACCCTAACGCTAACCCTAACACTATCCTTGAACTGATGCTAACCCTAACCCTAACCCTAACACTATCCTAGGCCTGATGATGACCCTAACCCTAACCCTAACAGTATCCTAGGGTTTATGTTAACCCTAACCCTAACACTATCCTAGGGCTGATGCTAACCCTAACACTAACACTATCCTAGGGCTGATGCTAACCGTAACCCTAACCCTTAACATTATCCTAGGGCTGATGCTAACCCTAACCCTAACTCTAACACTATCTTAGGGCTGAGGCTATCCCTAACCCTAACACTATCCTACGGCTGATGCTAACCCTAACCCTAACCTTAACACTATCCTAGGGCTGATGCTAACCCTAACCCTAACACTATCCTAGGCCTGATGCTAACCCTAAACCTAACCCTAACACTATCCTAGGGCTGATGCTAACCCTAACCCTAACACTATCCTAGGGCTGATGCTAACCCTAACCCTAACCCTAACACTATCCTAGGGCTGATGCTAACCCTAACCCTAACACTATCCTAGGCCTGATGATAACCCTAACCCTAACCCTAACACTATCCTAAGGCTGATGCTAACCCTAACCCTAACACTATCCTTGGGCTGATGCTAACAGTAACCCTAACCCTAACACTATCCTAGGCCTGATGATAACCCTAACCCTAACCCTCACACTATCCTAGGGCTGATGCTAACCCTAACCCTAACACTTTCCTAGGCCAGATGCTAACCCTAACCCTAACCCTAACACTATCCTAGGGCTGATGCTAACCCTAACCCTAATACTATCCTAGGGCTGATGCTAACCCTAACCCTAACCCTAACACTATCCTAGGGCTGATGCTAACCCTAACCCTAACACTATCCTAGGCCTGATGATAACCCTAACCCTAACCCTAACACTATCCTAGGTCAGATGCTAACCCTAACGCTAACCCTAACACTATCCTTGAACTGATGCTAACCCTAACCCTAACCCTAACACTATCCTAGGCCTGATGATGACCCTAACCCTAACCCTAACACTATCCTAGGGCTGATGCTAACCCTAACCCTAACACTATCCTAGGCCTGATGCTAACCCTAACCCTAACCCTAACACTATCCTAGGGCTGATGCTAACCCTAACCCTAACAGTATCCTAGGGCTGATGCTAAACCTAACCCTAACCCTAACACTATCCTAGGGCTGATGCTAACCCTAACCCTAACACTATCCTAGGCCTGATGATAACCCTAACCCTAACCCTAACACTATCCTAGGGCTGATGCTAACCGTAACCCTAACAGTATCCTAGGGCTGATGCTAACCCTTACCCTAACCCTAACACTATCCTAAGTCTGATGATAACCCTAGCCCTCAAACTATACTAGGCCTGATGATAACCCTAACCCTAACCTTAACAGTATCTTAGGGCTGATGCTAACCCTAACCCTAAATCTAACACTATCCTAGAGCTGATGCTAACCCTAACCCTAACACTATCCTAGGCCTGATGATAACCCTAACCCTAACCCTGACACTATCCTAGGGCTGATGCTAACCCTAACCCTAACACTATCCTAGGGCGGATGCTAACCCTAACCCTAACCCTAACACTATCCTAGGGCTGATGCTAACCCTAACACTAACACTATCCTAGGGCTGATGCTAACCCTAACCCTAACCCTAACATTATCCTAGGGCTGATGCTAACCCTAACCCTAACTCTAACACTATCTTAGGGCTGAGGCTAACCCTAACCCTAACACTATCCTACGGCTGATGCTAACCCTAACCCTAACCCTAACACTATCCCAGGGCTGATGCTAACCCTAACCCTAACACTATCCTAGGCCTGATGCGAACCTTAACCCTAACCCTAACACTATCCTAGGGCTGATGCTAACCCTAACCCTAACACTATCCTAGGGCTGATGCTAATCCTAACCCTAACCCTAACACTATCATAGGGCTGATGCTAACCCTAACGCTAACCCTAACACTATCCTAGGGGTGATGCTAACCCTAACCCTAACCCTAACACTATCCTAGGCCTGATGCTAACCCTATCCCTAACCCTAACACTCTCCTAGGGATGAGGCTAACCCTAACCCTAACACTATCTATGGCTGATGCTAACCCTAACCATAACCCAAACACTATCCTAGGGTTGATGCTAACCCTAACCCTAACACTATCCTAGGGCTGATGCTAACCCTAACACTAACCCTAACACAATCCTTGGGCTGATGCTAACCCTAACCCTAACACTATCCTGGGCCTGATGCTAACCCTAATCCTAACCCTAACACTATCCTAGGGCTGATGCTAATCCTAACACTAACACTATCCTAGGGCTGATGCTAAGCCTAACCATAACCCTAACACTATCCTAGGGCTGATGCTCACACTAACCCTAACCCTAACACTATCCTAGGGCTGATGCTAACCCTAACCCTAACACTATCCTAGGCCTGATGCTAACCCTAACCCTAACAGTATCCTAGGGCTGATGCTAACCCTAACCCTAACCCTAACACTATCCTAGGCCTGATGCTAACCCTATCCCTAACCATAACACTCTCCTAGGGCTGAGGCTAACCCTAACCCTAACACTGTCCTACGGCTAATGCTAACCCTAACCCTAACCCAAACACTATCCTAGGGTTGATGCTAACCCTAACCCTAACACTATCCTAGGGCTGATGCTAACCCTAACCCTAACCCTAACACTATCCTTGGGCTGATGCTAACCCTAACCCTAACACTATCCTGGGCCTGATGATAGCCCTAACCCTAACCCTAACACTATCCTAGGGCTGATGCTAACCCTAACCCTAACACTATCCTTGGGCTGGTGCTAACCCTAACAATAACCCTAACACTATCCTAGGGCAGATGCTAACCCTAACGCTAACCCTAACACTATCCTTGAACTGATGCTAACCCTAACCCTAACCCTAACACTATCCTAGGGCGGATGCTAACCCTAACCCTAACCCTAACACTATCCTAGGGCTGATGATAACCCTAACCCTAACCCTAAAACTATCCTAGGGATTATGTTAACCCTAACCCTAACACTATCCTAGGGCTGATGCTAACCCTAACCCTAACACTATCCTAGGGCTGATGCTAACCCTAACCCTAACCCTAACACTATCCTAGGGCTGATGCTAACCCTAACCCTAACACTATCCTAGGCCTGATGATAACCCTAACCATAACCCTAACACTATCCTTGGGCTGATGCTAACCCTAACCCTAACAGTATCCTAGGGCTGATGCTAACCCTAACCCTAACCCTAACACTATCCTAAGTCTGATGCTAACCCTAGCCCTCAAACTATACTAGGCCTGATGATAACCCTAACCCTAACCTTAACACTATCCTAGGGCTGATGCTAACCCTAACCCTAAATCTAACACTATCCTAGAGCTGATGCTAACCCTAACCCTAACACTATCCTAGGCCTGATGATAACCCTAACCCTAACCCTAACACTATCCTAGGGCTGATGCTAACCCTAACCCTAACTCTAACACTATCCTAGGGCTGATGCTAACCCTAACGCTAACCCTAACACTATCCTAGGGGTGATGCTAACCCTAACCCTAACCCTAACACTATCCTAGGCCTGATGCTAACCCTATCCCTAACCCTAACACTCTCCTAGGGCTGAGGCTAAAACTAACCCTAACACTATCTAGGGCTGATGCTAACCCTAACCCTAACCCAAACACTATCCTAGGGTTGATGCTAACCCTAACCCTAACACTATCCTAGGGCTGATGCTAACTCTAACCCTAACCCTAACACTATCCTTGGGCTGATGCTAACCCTAACCCTAACACTATCCTGGTCCTGATGCTAACCCTAATCCTAACCCTAACACTATCCTAGGGCTGATGCTAACCCTAACCCTAACACTATCATAGGCCTGATGATAACCCTAACCCTAACCCTAACACTATCCTAGGGCTGATGCTAACCCTAACCCTAACACTATCCTAGGGCTGATGCTAACCCTAACCCTAACCCTTACACTATCCTAGGGCTGATGCTAACCCTAACCCTAACCCTAACACTATCCTACGGCTGATGATAACCCTAACCCTAACCCTAACACTATCCTAGGGCTGATGCTAACCCTAACCCTAACACTATCCTAGGCCTGATGCTAACCCTAACCCTAACACTATCCTAGGGCTGATGCTAACCCTAACCCTAACCCTAACACTATCCTAGGCCTGATGCTAACATTATAACTAACCCTAACACTCTCCTAGGGCTGAGGCTAACCCTAACCCTAACACTATCCTAGGGCTGATGCTAACCCTAACCCTAACCCTAACAGTATCCTAGGGCTGATGCTAACCCTAACCCTAACACTATCCGAGGGCTGATACTAACCCTAACCATAACCCTAACACTATCCTAGGGCTGATGCTAACCCTAACCCTAACAATATCCTAGGGCTGATGCTAACCCTAACCCTAACCCTAACACTATCCTAGGCCTGATGCTAACCCTAACCCCAAACATAACACTATCCTAGAGCTGATGCTAACCCTAGCACTAACCCTAACCCTAACCCTAACACTATCCTAGGGCTGATGCTAAACCTAACCCTAACCCTAACACTATCCTACTGCTGATGATAACCCTAACCCTAACCCTAACACTATCCTAGGGCTGATGCTAACCCTAACCCTAACACTATCCTAGGCCTGATGCTAACCCTAACCCTAACACTATCCTACGCCTGATGCTAATCCTAACACTAACACTATCCTAGGGATGATGCTAACCCTAACCCTAACACTCTCCTAGGGCTCAGGCTAACCCTAACCCTAACACTATCCTAGGGCTGATGCTAACCGTAACCCTAACCCTAACACTATCCTAGGGTTGATGCTAACCCTAACCCTAACACTATCCTCGGGCTGAAGCTAACCCTAACCCTCACCCTAACACTATCCTAGGTTTGATGCTAACCCTATCCCTCACACAATCCTAGGCCTGATGATAACACTAACCCTAACACGATCCTAGGGCTGATGCTAACCCTAACCCTAACCCTAACACTATCCTAGAGCTGATGCTAACCCTAACCCTAACACTATCCTAGGCCGGATGATAACCCCAACCCTAACCCTAACACTATCCTAGGGCTGATGCTAACCCTAACCCGAACACTATCCTAGGGCTGATGCTAACCCTAACCCTAACCCTAACACTATCCTTGAGCTGATGCTAACCCTAACCCTAACCCTAACCGTAACCCTAATACTATCCTAGGGCTGATTCCAGCCGTATCCCTAACCCTAACACTATCCTCGGGTTGATGATAACCTAACCCTAACACTATCCTAGGGCTGAAGCTAACCCTAACTCTCACCCTAACACTATCCTAGGTCTGATGCTAACCCTAGCCCTCACACTATCCTAGGCCTGATGATAACCGTAACCCTAACCCTAACACGATCCTAGGGGTGATGCTAACCCTAACCCTAACCCTAACACTATCCTAGAGCTGATGCTAACCCTAACCCTAACACTATCCTAGGCCTGATGATAACCCTAACCCTAACCCTAACACTATCCTAGGGCTGATGCTAACCCTAACCCTAACACTATCCTAGGGCTGATGCTAACCCTAACCCTAACCCTAACACTATCCTAGGACTGACGCTAACCATAACCCTAACCCTAACCCTAACACTATCCTAGGGCTGATGCTAACCCTAACCCTAACACTATCCTAGGGCTGATGCTAACCCTAAACCTAACCCTAACACTCTCCTAGGGCTGAGGCTAACGCTAACCCTAACACTATCCTAGGGCTGATGCTAACCCTAACCCTAACCCTAACACTATCCTAGGACTGATGCTAACCCTAACCCTAACCCTAACACTATCATAGGGCCGATGCTAACCCTAATCCTAACCCTAACACTATCCTAGGCCTGAAGATAACAATATCCCTAACCCTAACACAATCCTAGGGCTTATGCTAACCCTAATCCTAACACTAACACTATCCTAGGGCTGATGCTAACCCTAACCCTAACCCTAACACTATCCTAGGGCTGATGCTAACCCTAAACCTAACCCTAACACTATCCTAGTGCTGATGCTAGCCCTAACACTAACACTATCCTAGGGCTGATGCTAACCCTAACCCTAACACTATTCTAGGGCTGATGCTAACCCTAACCCTAACCCTAACACTATTCTAGGGCTGACGCTAACCATAAACCTAACCCTAACCCAGACACTATTCTAGGGCTGATGCTAACCCTAACCCTAACCCTAACACTATCTTTGGGCTGATGCTAACCCTAACCCTAACCCTAACACTATCCTAGGGCTGATGCTAAACCTAACCCTAACACTATCTTAGGGCTGATGCTAACCCTAACCCTAACCCTAACACTATCCTATTGCTGATGCTAACCCTAACCCTAACACTATCCTAGGGATGATGCTAACCCTAACCCTAACCCTAACCCTAACACTCTCCTACGGCTGAGGCTAACCCTATCCCTAACCCTAACACTATCCTAGGGCTGATGCTAACCCTAACCCTAACAGTATCCTAGGGCTGATGCTAACCCTTACCCTAACCCTAACACTATCCTAAGTCTGATGCTAACCCTAGCCCTCAAACTATACTAGGCCTGATGATAACCCTAACCCTAACCTTAACAGTATCCTAGGGCTGATGCTAACCCTAACCCTAAATCTAACACTATCCTAGAGCTGATGCTAACCCTAACCCTAACACTATCCTAGGCCTGATGATAACCCTAACCCTAACCCTGACACTATCCTAGGGCTGATGCTAACCCTAACCCTAACACTATCCTAGGGCGGATGCTAACCCTAACCCTAACACTAACACTATCCTAGAACTGATGCTAACCCTAACACTAACACTATCCTAGGGCTGATGCTAACCCTAACCCTAACCCTAACATTATCCTAGGGCGGATGCTAACCCTAACCCTAACTCTAACACTATCTTAGGGCTGAGGCTAACCCTAACCCTAACACTATCCTACGGCTGATGCTAACCCTAACCCTAACCCTAACACTATCCCAGGGCTGATGCTAACCCTAACCCTAACACTATCCTAGGCCTGATGCTAACCCTAACCCTAACACTAACACTATCCTAGGGCTGATGCTAACCCTAACCCTAACACTATCCTAGGGCTGATGCTAACCCTAACCCTAACCCTAACACTATCCTAGGGCTGATGCTAACCCTAACCCTAACACTATCCTAGGCCTGATGATAACCCTAACCCTAACCCTAACACTATCCTAGGGCTGATGCTAACCCTAACTCTAACGCTATCCTAGGGCTGATGCTAATCCTAACCCTAACCCTAACACTATCCTAGGGCTGATGATAACCCTAACGCTAACCCTAACACTATCCTAGGGGTGATGCTAACCCTAACCCTAACCCTAACACTATCCTAGGCCTGATGCTAACCCTATCCCTAAAACTAACACTCTCCTAGGGATGAGGCTAACCCTAACCCTAACACTATCTACGGCTGATGCTAACCCTAACACTAACCCAAACACTATCCTAGGGTTGATGCTAACCCTAACCCTAACACTATCCTAGGGCTGATGCTAACCCTAACACTAACCCTAACACTATCCTTGGGCTGATGCTAACCCAAACCCTAACACTATCCTGGGCCTGATGCTAACCCTAATCCTAACCCTAACACTATCCTAGGGCTGATGCTAACCCTAACCCTAACACTATCCTAGGGCTGATGCTAAACCTAACCATAACCCTAACACTATCCTAGGGCTGATGCTCACCCTAACCCTAACCCTAACACTATCCTAGGGCTGATGCTAACCCTAACCCTAACACTATCCTAAGCCTGATGCTAACCCTAACCCTAACAGTATCCTAGGGCTGATGCTAACCCTAACCCTAACCCTAACACTATCCTAGGCCTGATGCTAACCCTATCCCTAACCCTAACACTCTCCTAGGGCTGAGGCTAACCAAAACCCTAACACTATCCTGGGCCTGATGCTAACACTAACCCTAACCCTAACACTATCCTAGGGCTGATGCTAACCCTAACCCTAACAGTATCCTTGGGCTGATGCTAACCCTATCCCTAACCCTAACACTATCCTAGGGCAGATGCTAACCCTAACGCTAACCCTAACACTATCCTTGAACTGATGCTAACCCTAACCCTAACCCTAACACTATCCTAGGGCGGATGCTAACCCTAACCCTAACCCTAACACTATCCTAGGGCTGATGCTAACCCAAACCCTAACACTATCCTGGGCCTGATGCTAACCCTAATCCTAACCCTAACACTATCCTAGGGCTGATGCTAACCCTAACCCTAACACTATCCTAGGGCTGATGCTAACCCTAACCATAACCCTAACACTATCCTAGGGCTGATGCTCACCCTAACCCTAACCCTAACACTATCCTAGGGCTGATGCTAACCCTAACCCTAACACTATCCTAAGCCTGATGCTAACCCTAACCCTAACAGTATCCTAGGGCTGATGCTAACCCTAACCCTAACCCTAACACTATCCTAGGCCTGATGCTAACCCTATCCCTAACCCTAACACTCTCCTAGGGCTGAGGCTAACCCTAACCCTAACACTATCCTGGGCCTGATGCTAACACTAACCCTAACCCTAACACTATCCTAGGGCTGATGCTAACCCTAACCCTAACACTATCCTTGGGCTGATGCTAATCCTAACCCTAACCCTAACACTATCCTAGGGCAGATGCTAACCCTAACGCTAACCCTAACACTATCCTTGAACTGATGCTAACCCTAACCCTAACACTATCCTAGGGCGGATGCTAACCCTAACCCTAACCCTAACACTATCCTAGGGCTGATGCTAACCCTAACACTAACACTATCCTAGGGCTGATGCTAACCGTAACCCTAACCCTTAACATTATCCTTGGGCTGATGCTAACCCTAACCCTAACCCTAACACTATCCTAGGGCTGATGCTAACCTTAACCCTAATACTATCCTAGGGCTGATGCTAACCCTAACCCTAACCCTAACACTATCCTAGGGCTGATGCTAAACCTAACCATAACCCTAACACTATCCTAGGGCTGATGCTCACCCTCACCCTAACCCTAACACTATCCTAGGGCTGATGCTAACCCTAACCCTAACACTATCCTAGGCCTGATGCTAACCCTAACCCTAATAGTATCCTAGGGCTGATGCTAACCCTAACCCTAACCCTAACACTGTCCTAGGCCTGATGCTAACCCTATCCCTAACCCTAACACTCTCCTCGGCTGAGGCTAACCCTAACCCTAACACTGTCCTACGGCTAATGCTAACCCTAACCCTAACCCAAACACTATCCTAGGGTTCATGCTAACCCTAACCCTAACACTATCCTAGGGCTGATGCTAACCCTAACCCTAACCCTAACACTATCCTTGGGCTGATGCTAACTCTAACCCTAACACTATCCTGGGCCTGATGCTAACCCTAACCCTAACCCTAACACTATCCTAGGGCTGATGCTAACCATAACCCTAACACTATCCTTGGGCTGATGCTAACCCTAACCCTAACCCTAACACTATCCTAGGGCAGATGCTAACCCTAACGCTAACCCTAACACTATCCTTGAACTGATGCTAACCCTAACCCTAACCCTAACACTGTCCTAGGTCGGATGCTAACCCTAACCCTAACACTATCCTAGGGCTGATGCTAACCCTAACCCTAACCCTAACACTGTCCTAGGGCTGATGCTAACCCTAATCCTAACACTATCCTAGGCCTGATGATAACCCTAACCCTAACCCTAACACTATCCTAGGGCTGATGCTAACCCTAACCCTAACAGTATCCTAGGGCTGATGCTAACCCTAACCCTAACCCTAACACTATCCTAAGTCTGATGCTAACCCTAGCCCTCAAACTATACTAGGCCTGATGATAACCCTAACCCTAACCTTAACACTATCCTAGGGCTGATGCTAACCCTAACCCTAAATCTAACACTATCCTAGAGCAGATGCTAACCCTAACCCTAACACTATCCTAGGCCTGATGATAACCCTAACCCTAACCCTAACACTATCCTAGGGCTGATGCTAACCCTAACCCTAACCCTAACACTATCCTAGGGCTGATGCTAACCCTAACGCTAACCCTAACACTATCCTAGGGGTGATGCTAACCCTAACCCTAACCCTAACACTATCCTAGGCCTGATGCTAACCCTATCCCTAACCCTAACACTCTCCTAGGGCTGAGGCTAACCCTAACCCTAACACTATCTAGGGCTGATGCTAACCCTAACCCTAACCCAAACACTATCCTAGGGTTGATGCTAACCCTAACCCTAACACTATCCTAGGGCTGATGCTAACCCTAACCCTAACCCTAACACTATCCTTCGGCTGATGCTAACCCTAACCCTAACACTATCCTGGTCCTGATGCTAACCCTAATCCTAACCCTAACACTATTCTAGGGCTGATGCTAACCCTAACCCTAACACTATCCTAGGGCTGATGCTAAACCTAACCATAACCCTAACACTATCCTAGGGCTGATGCTCACCCTAACCCTAACCCTAACACTATCCTAGGGCTGATGCTAACCCTAACTCTAACCCTAACACTATCCTAGGGCAGATGCTAACCCTAACGCTAACCCTAACACTATCCTTGAACTGATGCTAACCCTAACCCTAACCCTAACACTATCCTAGGGCGGATGCTAACCCTAACCCTAACCCTAACACTATCCTAGGGCTGATGCTAACCCTAACACTAACACTATCCTAGGGCTGATGCTAACCGTAACCCTAACCCTTAACATTATCCTAGGGCTGATGCTAACCCTAACCCTAACTCTAACACTATCTTAGGGCTGAGGCTAACGTTAACCCTAACACTATCCTACGGCTGATGCTAACCCTAACCCTAACCTTAACACTATCCTAGGGCTGATGCTAACCCTAACCCTAACACTATCCTAGGCCTGATGCTAACCCTAACCCTAACCCTAACACTATCCTAGGGCTGATGCTAACCCTAACCCTAACACTATCCTAGGGCTGATGCTAACCCTAACCCTAACCCTAACACTATCCTAGGGCTGATGCTAACCCTAACCCTAACACTATACTAGGCCTGATGATAACCCTAACCCTAACCCTAACACTATCCTAGGGCTGATGCTAACCCTAACCCTAACACTATCCTTGGGCTGATGCTAACAGTAACCCTAACCCTAACACTATCCTAGGCCTGATGATAACCCTAACCCTAACCCTAACACTATCCTAGGGCTGATGCTAACCCTAACCCTAACACTATCCTAGGCCTGATGCTAACCCTAACCCTAACCCTAACACTATCCCAGGGCTGATGCTAACCCTAACCCTAATACTATCCTAGGGCTGATGCTAACCCTAACCCTAACCCTAACACTATCCTAGGGCTGATGCTAACCCTAACCCTAACACTATCCTAGGCCTGATGATAACCCTAACCCTAACCCTAACACTATCCTAGGTCAGATGCTAACCCTAACGCTAACCCTAACACTATCCTTGAACTGATGCTAACCCTAACCCTAACCCTAACACTATCCTAGGCCTGATGATGACCCTAACCCTAACCCTAACACTATCCTAGGGTTTATGTTAACCCTAACCCTAACACTATCCTAGGGCTGATGCTAACCCTAACACTAACACTATCCTAGGGCTGATGCTAACCGTAACCCTAACCCTTAACATTATCCTAGGGCTGATGCTAACCCTAACCCTAACTCTAACACTATCTTAGGGCTGAGGCTATCCCTAACCCTAACACTATCCTACGGCTGATGCTAACCCTAACCCTAACACTAACACTAACCCTAACCCTAATACTATCCTAGGGCTGATGCTAACCCTAACCCTAACCCTAACACTATCCTAGGGCTGATGCTAACCCTATCCCTAACACTATCCTAGGCCTGATGCTAACCCTAACCCTAACACTAACACTATCCTAGGGCTGATGCTAACCCTAACCCTAATACTATCCTAGGGCTGATGCTAACCCTAACCCTAACCCTAACACTATCCTAGGGCTGATGCTAACCCTAACCCTAACACTATCCTAGGCCTGATGATAACCCTAACCCTAACCCTAACACTATCCTAGGTCAGATGCTAACCCTAACGCTAACCCTAACACTATCCTTGACCTGATGCTAACCCTAACCCTAACCCTAACACTATCCTAGGCCTGATGATAACCCTAACCCTAACCCTAACAATATCCTAGGGTTTATGTTAACCCTAACCCTAACACTATCCTAGGGCTGATGCTAACCCTAACCCTAACACTATCCTAGGGCTGATGCTAACCCTAACCATAACCCTAACACTATCCTAGGGCTGATGCTCACCCTAACCCTAACCCTAACACTATCCTAGGGCTGATGCTAACCCTAACCCTAACACTATCCTAAGCCTGATGCTAACCCTAACCCTAACAGTATCCTAGGGCTGATGCTAACCCTAACCCTAACCCTAACACTATCCTAGGCCTGATGCTAACCCTATCCCTAACCCTAACACTCTCCTAGGGCTGAGGCTAACCCTAACCCTAACACTATCCTGGGCCTGATGCTAACACTAACCCTAACCCTAACACTATCCTAGGGCTGATGCTAACCCTAACCCTAACACTATCCTTGGGCTGATGCTAATCCTAACCCTAACCCTAACACTATCCTAGGGCAGATGCTAACCCTAACGCTAACCCTAACACTATCCTTGAACTGATGCTAACCCTAACCCTAACACTATCCTAGGGCGGATGCTAACCCTAACCCTAACCCTAACACTATCCTAGGGCTGATGCTAACCCTAACACTAACACTATCCTAGGGCTGATGCTAACCGTAACCCTAACCCTTAACATTATCCTTGGGCTGATGCTAACCCTAACCCTAACCCTAACACTATCCTAGGGCTGATGCTAACCTTAACCCTAATACTATCCTAGGGCTGATGCTAACCCTAACCCTAACCCTAACACTATCCTAGGGCTGATGCTAAACCTAACCATAACCCTAACACTATCCTAGGGCTGATGCTCACCCTCACCCTAACCCTAACACTATCCTAGGGCTGATGCTAACCCTAACCCTAACACTATCCTAGGCCTGATGCTAACCCTAACCCTAATAGTATCCTAGGGCTGATGCTAACCCTAACCCTAACCCTAACACTGTCCTAGGCCTGATGCTAACCCTATCCCTAACCCTAACACTCTCCTCGGCTGAGGCTAACCCTAACCCTAACACTGTCCTACGGCTAATGCTAACCCTAACCCTAACCCAAACACTATCCTAGGGTTCATGCTAACCCTAACCCTAACACTATCCTAGGGCTGATGCTAACCCTAACCCTAACCCTAACACTATCCTTGGGCTGATGCTAACTCTAACCCTAACACTATCCTGGGCCTGATGCTAACCCTAACCCTAACCCTAACACTATCCTAGGGCTGATGCTAACCATAACCCTAACACTATCCTTGGGCTGATGCTAACCCTAACCCTAACCCTAACACTATCCTAGGGCAGATGCTAACCCTAACGCTAACCCTAACACTATCCTTGAACTGATGCTAACCCTAACCCTAACACTAACACTGTCCTAGGTCGGATGCTAACCCTAACCCTAACACTATCCTAGGGCTGATGCTAACCCTAACCCTAACCCTAACACTGTCCTAGGGCTGATGCTAACCCTAATCCTAACACTATCCTAGGCCTGATGATAACCCTAACCCTAACCCTAACACTATCCTAGGGCTGATGCTAACCCTAACCCTAACAGTATCCTAGGGCTGATGCTAACCCTAACCCTAACCCTAACACTATCCTAAGTCTGATGCTAACCCTAGCCCTCAAACTATACTAGGCCTGATGATAACCCTAACCCTAACCTTAACACTATCCTAGGGCTGATGCTAACCCTAACCCTAAATCTAACACTATCCTAGAGCAGATGCTAACCCTAACCCTAACACTATCCTAGGCCTGATGATAACCCTAACCCTAACCCTAACACTATCCTAGGGCTGATGCTAACCCTAACCCTAACCCTAACACTATCCTAGGGCTGATGCTAACCCTAACGCTAACCCTAACACTATCCTAGGGGTGATGCTAACCCTAACCCTAACCCTAACACTATCCTAGGCCTGATGCTAACCCTATCCCTAACCCTAACACTCTCCTAGGGCTGAGGCTAACCCTAACCCTAACACTATCTAGGGCTGATGCTAACCCTAACCCTAACCCAAACACTATCCTAGGGTTGATGCTAACCCTAACCCTAACACTATCCTAGGGCTGATGCTAACCCTAACCCTAACCCTAACACTATCCTTCGGCTGATGCTAACCCTAACCCTAACACTATCCTGGTCCTGATGCTAACCCTAATCCTAACCCTAACACTATTCTAGGGCTGATGCTAACCCTAACCCTAACACTATCCTAGGGCTGATGCTAAACCTAACCATAACCCTAACACTATCCTAGGGCTGATGCTCACCCTAACCCTAACCCTAACACTATCCTAGGGCTGATGCTAACCCTAACTCTAACCCTAACACTATCCTAGGGCAGATGCTAACCCTAACGCTAACCCTAACACTATCCTTGAACTGATGCTAACCCTAACCCTAACCCTAACACTATCCTAGGGCGGATGCTAACCCTAACCCTAACCCTAACACTATCCTAGGGCTGATGCTAACCCTAACACTAACACTATCCTAGGGCTGATGCTAACCGTAACCCTAACCCTTAACATTATCCTAGGGCTGATGCTAACCCTAACCCTAACTCTAACACTATCTTAGGGCTGAGGCTAACGTTAACCCTAACACTATCCTACGGCTGATGCTAACCCTAACCCTAACCTTAACACTATCCTAGGGCTGATGCTAACCCTAACCCTAACACTATCCTAGGCCTGATGCTAACCCTAACCCTAACCCTAACACTATCCTAGGGCTGATGCTAACCCTAACCCTAACACTATCCTAGGGCTGATGCTAACCCTAACCCTAACCCTAACACTATCCTAGGGCTGATGCTAACCCTAACCCTAACACTATACTAGGCCTGATGATAACCCTAACCCTAACCCTAACACTATCCTAGGGCTGATGCTAACCCTAACCCTAACACTATCCTTGGGCTGATGCTAACAGTAACCCTAACCCTAACACTATCCTAGGCCTGATGATAACCCTAACCCTAACCCTAACACTATCCTAGGGCTGATGCTAACCCTAACCCTAACACTATCCTAGGCCTGATGCTAACCCTAACCCTAACCCTAACACTATCCCAGGGCTGATGCTAACCCTAACCCTAATACTATCCTAGGGCTGATGCTAACCCTAACCCTAACCCTAACACTATCCTAGGGCTGATGCTAACCCTAACCCTAACACTATCCTAGGCCTGATGATAACCCTAACCCTAACCCTAACACTATCCTAGGTCAGATGCTAACCCTAACCCTAACCCTGACACTATCCTAGGGCTGATGCTAACCCTAACCGTAACCCTAACACTATCCTAGGCCTGATGATGACCCTAACCCTAACCCTAACACTATCCTAGGGTTTATGTTAACCCTAACCCTAACACTATCCTAGGGCTGATGCTAACCCTAACACTAACACTATCCTAGGGCTGATGCTAACCGTAACCCTAACCCTTAACATTATCCTAGGGCTGATGCTAACCCTAACCCTAACTCTAACACTATCTTAGGGCTGAGGCTATCCCTAACCCTAACACTATCCTACGGCTGATGCTAACCCTAACCCTAACACTAACACTATCCTAGGGCTGATGCTAACCCTAACCCTAATACTATCCTAGGGCTGATGCTAACCCTAACCCTAACCCTAACACTATCCTAGGGCTGATGCTAACCCTAACCCTAACACTATCCTAGGCCTGATGCTAACCCTAACCCTAACACTAACACTATCCTAGGGCTGATGCTAACCCTAACCCTAATACTATCCTAGGGCTGATGCTAACCCTAACCCTAACCCTAACACTATCCTAGGGCTGATGCTAACCCTAACCCTAACACTATCCTAGGCCTGATGATAACCCTAACCCTAACCCTAACACTATCCTAGGTCAGATGCTAACCCTAACGCTAACCCTAACACTATCCTTGACCTGATGCTAACCCTAACCCTAACCCTAACACTATCCTAGGCCTGATGATAACCCTAACCCTAACCCTAACAATATCCTAGGGTTTATGTTAACCCTAACCCTAACACTATCCTAGGGCTGATGCTAACCCTAACCCTAACACTATCCTAGGGCTGATGCTAACCCTAACCAGAACCCTAACACTATCCTAGGGCGGATGCTAACCCTAAGCCTAACACTATCCTAGGCCTGATGATAACCCTAACCCTAACCCTAACACTATCCTAGGGCTGATGCTAACCCTAACCCTAACAGTATCCTAGGGCTGATGCTAACCCTTACCCTAACCCTAACACTATCCTAAGTCTGATGCTAACCCTAGCCCTCAAACTATACTAGGCCTGATGATAACCCTAACCCTAACCTTAACAGTATCCTAGGGCTGATGCTAACCCTAACCCTAAATCTCACACTATCCTAGAGCTGATGCTAACCCTAACCCTAACACTATCCTAGGCCTGATGATAACCCTAACCCTAACCCTGACACTATCCTAGGGCTGATGCTAACCCTAACCCTAACACTATCCTAGGGCGGATGCTAACCCTAACCCTAACCCTAACACGATCCTAGAACTGATGCTAACCCTAACACTAACACTATCCTAGGGCTGATGCTAACCCTAACCATAACCCTAACCCTAACATTATCCTAGGGCGGATGCTAACCCTAACCCTAACTCTAACACTATCTTAGGGCTGAGGCTAACCCTAACCCTAACACTATCCTACGGCTGATGCTAACCCTAACCCTAACCCTAACACTATCCCAGGGCTGATGCTAACCCTAACCCTAACACTATCCTAGGCCTGATGCTAACCCTAACCCTAACACTAACGCTATCCTAGGGCTGATGCTAACCCTAACCCTAACACTATCCTAGGGCTGATGCTAACCCTAACCCTAACCCTAACACTATCCTAGGGCTGATGCTAACCCTAACCCTAACACTATCCTAGGCCTGATGATAACCCTAACCCTAACCCTAACACTATCCTAGGGCTGATGCTAACCCTAACCCTAACACTATCCTAGGGCTGATGCTAATCCTAACCCTAACCCTAACACTATCCTAGGGCTGATGATAACCCTAACGCTAACCCTAACACTATCCTAGGGGTGATGCTAACCCTAACCCTAACCCTAACACTATCCTAGGCCTGATGCTAACCCTATCCCTAAAACTAACACTCTCCTAGGGATGAGGCTAACCCTAACCCTAACACTATCTACGGCTGATGCTAACCCTAACACTAACCCAAACACTATCCTAGGGTTGATGCTAACCCTAACCCTACACTATCCTAGGGCTGATGCTAACCCTAACACTAACCCTAACACTATCCTTGGGCTGATGCTAACCCTAACCCTAACACTATCCTGGGGCTGATGCTAACCCTAACCCTAACCCTAACACTATCCTAGGGCTGATGCTAACCCTAACCCTAACCCTATCCTTGAACTGATGTTAACCCTAACCCTAACCCTAACACTATCCTAGGCCTGATGATAACCCTAACCCTAACCCTAACACTATCCTAGGGTTTATGTTAACCCTAACCCTAACACTATCCTAGGGCTGATGCTAACCCTAACCCTAACCCTAACACTATCCTAGGGCGGATGCTAACCCTAACCCTAACCCTAACACTATCCTAGGGCTGATGCTAACCCTAACACTAACACTATCCTAGGGCTGATGCTAACCCTAACCCTAACCCTAACATTATCCTAGGGCGGATGCTAACCCTAACCCTAACCCTAACACTATCCTAGGGCTCATGCTAACCCTAACACTAACACTATCCTAGGCCTGATGCTAACCCTAACCCTAACCCTAACACTATCCTAGGGCTGATGCTAACCCTAACCCTAACCCTAACACTATCCTAGGGCTGATGCTAACCCTAACACTAACACTATCCTAGGGCTGATGCTAACCCTAACCCTAACCCTAACATTATCCTAGGGCTGATGCTAACCCTAACCCTAACTCTAACACTATCTTAGGGCTGAGGCTAACCCTAACCCTAACACTATCCTAGGCCTGATGCTAACCCTAACCTAACCCTAACACTATCCTAGGGCTGATGCTAACCCTAACCCTAACACTATCCTAGGGCTGATGCTAACCCTAACCC
Organism: Lemur catta; assembly: GCF_020740605.2. NCBI lineage: Eukaryota > Metazoa > Chordata > Mammalia > Primates > Lemuridae > Lemur > Lemur catta. Next base: position 168,591 of record NW_025423752.1, on the reverse strand, counting down.
TAACCCTAACACTATCCTAGGGCTGATGCTAATCCTAACCCTAACACTATCCTAGAACAGACGCTAACCCTAACCCTAACCCTAACACTATCCTAGGGCTGATGCTAACCACAACGCTAACCCTAACACTATCCTTGAACTGATGTTAACCCTAACCCTAACCCTAACACTATCCTAGCCCTGATGATAACCCTAACCCTAACCCTAACACTATCCTAGGGTTTATGTTAACCCTAACCCTAACACTATCCTAGGGCTGATGCTAACCCTAACCCTAACCCTAACACTATCCTAGGGCTGATGCAAACCCTAACCTAACCCTATCCTACGCCTGATTATAACCCTAACCCTAACCCTAACACTATCCTTGGGCTGATGCTAACCCTAACCCTAACACTATCCTGGGCCTGATGCTAACCCTAACCCTAACCCTAACACTATCCTAGGGCTGAAGCTAACCCTAACCCTAACACTATCCTTGGGCTCATGCTAACCCTAACCCTAACCCTAACACTATCCAAGGCCTGATGATAACCCTAACCCTAACCCTAACACTATCCTAGGGTTTATGTTAACCCTAACCCTAACACTATCCTAGGGCTGATGCTAACCCTAACCCTAACCCTAACACTATCCTAGGGGGGATGCTAACCCTAACCCTAACCCTAACACTATCCTAGGGCTGATGCTAACCCTAACACTAACACTATCCTAGGGCTGATGCTAACCCTAACCCTAACCCTTAACATTATCCTAGGGCTGATGCTAACCCTAACCCTAACTCTAACACTATCTTAGGGCTGAGGCTAACCCTAACCCTAACACTATCCTACGGCTGATGCTAACCCTAACCCTAACACTAACACTATCCTAGGGCTGATTCTAACACTAACCCTAACACTATCCTAGGCCTGATGCTAACCCTAACCCTAACCCTAACACTATCCTAGGGCTGATGCTAACCCTAACCCTAACACTATCCTAGGGCTGATGCTAACCCTAACCCTAACCCTAACACTATCCTAGGGCTGATGCTAACCCTAACCCTAACACTATCCTAGGCCTGATGATAACCCTAACCCTAACCCTGACACTATCCTAGGGCTGATGCTAACCCTAACCCTAACACTATCCTAGGGCTGATGCTAACCCTAACCCTAACGCTAACACTATCCTAGGGCTGATGCTAACCCTAACGCTAACCCTAACACTATCCTTGAACTGATGCTAACCCTAACCCTAACCATAACACTATCCTAGGCCTGATGATAACCCTAACCCTAACCCTTAACATTATCCTAGGGCTGATGCTAACCCTAACCCTAACTCTAACACTATCTTAGGGCTGAGGCTAACCCTAAACCTAACACTATCCTACGGCTGATGCTAACCCTAACCCTAACCCTAACACTATCCTAGGGCTGATGCTAACCCTAACACTAACACTATCCTAGGGCTGATGCTAACCCTAACCCTAAACCTAACACTATCCCAGGGCGGATGCTAACCCTAACCCTAACCCTAACACTATCCTAGTGCTGATGCTAACCCTAACACTAACACTATCCTAGGGCTGATGCTAACCCTAACCCTAACCCTAACACTCTCCAAGGGCTGATGCTAACCCTAACCCTAACCCTAACACTATCCTAGGGCTGATGCTAACCCTAACCCTAACTCTAACACTATCTTAGGGCTGAGGCTCACCCTAACCCTAACACTATCCTACGGCTGATGCTAACCCTAACCCTAACCCTAACACTATCCTAGGGCTGATGCTAACCCTAACCCTAACACTATCCTAGGCCTGATGCTAACCCTAACCCTAACCCTAACACTATCCTTGGGCTGATGCTAACCCTAACCCTATCACTATCCTAGGGCTGATGCTAACCCTAACCCTAACCCTAACACTATCCTAGGGCTGATGCTAACCCTAACCCTAACACTATGCTAGGCCTGATGATAACCCTAACCCTAACCCTAACACTATCCTATTGCTGATGCTAACCCTACACCCTAACACTATCCTAGAGCTGATGCTAACCCTAAGCCTAACCCTAACACTATCCTAGAGCTGATGCTAACCCTAACACTAACACTATCCTAGGCCTGATGATAACCCTAACCCTAACCCTGACACTATCCTAGGGCTCATGCTAACCCTAACCCGAACACTATCCTAGGGCTGATGCTAACCCTAACCCTAACCCTAACACTATCCTAGGCCTGATGCTAACCCTATCCCTAACCCTAACACTCTCCTAGGGCTGAGGCTAACCCTAACCCTAACACTATCCTAGGGCTGATGCTAACCCTAACCCTAACCAAAACGCCATCCTAGGGTTGATGCTAACCCTAACCCTAACACTATCCTAGGGCTGATGCTAACCCTAACCCTAACCCTAACGCTATCCTTGGGCTGATGCTAACCCTAACCCTAACACTATCCTGGGCCTGATGCTAACCCTAACCCTAACCCTAACACTATCCTAGGCCTGATGCTAACCCTAACCCTAACACTATCCTTGGGCTGATGCTAACCCTAACCCTAACCCTAACACTATCCTAGGTCAGATGCTAATCCTAACGCTAAACCTAACACTATCCTAGGCCTGATGATAACCCTAACCCTAACCCTGACCCTATCCTAGGGCTGATGCTAACACTAACCCTAACACTATGCTAGGGCTGATGCTAACCCTAACCCTAACCCTAACACTATCCTAGGCCTGATGCTAACCCTATTCCTAACCCTAACACTCTCCTAGGGCTGAGGCTAACCCTAACCCTAACACTATCCTAGGGCTGATGCTAACCCTAACCCTAACCCTAACACTATCCTAGGGCAGATGCTAACCCTAACCCTAACACTATCCTAGGGCTGATGCTAACACTAACCCTAACCCTAACACTATCCTTGGGCTGATGCTAACCCTAACCCTAACACTATCCTGGGCCTGAAGCTAACCCTAACCCTAACCCTAACACTATCCTAGGGCTGATGCTAACCCTAACCCTAACACTATCCTTGGGCTGATGCTAACCCTAACCCTAACCCTAACACTATCCTAGGCCTGATGATAACCCTAACCCTAACCCTAACACTATCCTAGGGTTTATGTTAACCCTAACCCTAACACTATCCTAGGGCTGATGCTAACCCTAACCCTAACCCTAACACTATCCTAGGGCGGATGCTAACCCTAACGCTAACCCTAACACTATCCTAGGGCTGATGCTAACCCTAACCCTAACCCTAACACTATCCTAGGGCTGATGCTAACCCTAACCCTAACCCTAACACTATCCTAGGCCTGATGCTAACCCTATCCCGAACCCTAACACTCTCCTAGGGATGAGGCTAATCCTAACCCTAACACTATCCTAGGGCTGATGCTAACCCTAACCCTAACCCAAACACTATCCTAGGGTTGATGCTAACCCTAACCCTAACACTATCCTAGGGCTGATGCTAACCCTAACCCTAACCCTAACACTATCCTAGGGCTGATGCTAACCCTAACGCTAACCCTAACACTATCCTTGAACTGATGCTAACCCTAACCCTAACCATAACACTATCCTAGGCCTGATGATAACCCTAACCCTAACCCTTAACATTATCCTAGGGCTGATGCTAACCCTAACCCTAACTCTAACAGTATCTTAGGGCTGAGGCTAACCCTAAACCTAACACTATCCTACGGCTGATGCTAACCCTAACCCTAACCCTAACACTATCCTAGGGCTGATGCTAACCCTAACCCTAACACTATCCTAGGGCTGATGCTAACCCTAACCCTAAACCTAACACTATCCCAGGGCGGATGCTAACCCTAACCATAACCCTAACACTATCCTAGTGCTGATGCTAACCCTAACACTAACACTATCCTAGGGCTGATGCTAACCCTAACCGTAACCCTAACACTCTCCAAGGGCTGATGCTAACCCTAACCCTAACCCTAACACTATCCTAGGGCTGATGCTAACCCTAACCCTAACTCTAACACTATCTTAGGGCTGAGGCTAACCCTAACCCTAACACTATCCTACGGCTGATGCTAACCCTAACCCTAACCCTAACACTATCCTAGGGCTGATGCTAACCCTAACCCTAACACTATCCTAGGCCTGATGCTAACCCTAACCCTAACCCTAACTCTATCCTTGGGCTGATGCTAACCCTAACCCTATCACTATCCTAGGGCTGATGCTAACCCTAACCCTAACCCTAACACTATCCTAGGGCTGATGCTAACCCTAACCCTAACACTATGCTAGGCCTGATGATAACCCTAACCCTAACCCTAACACTATCCTATTGCTGATGCTAACCCTAACCCTAACACTATCCTAGAGCTGATGCTAACCCTAACCCTAACCCTAACACTATCCTAAGTCTGATGCTAACCCTAGCCGTCACAGTATCCTAGGCCTGATGATAACCCTAACCCTAACCTTAACACTATCCTAGGGCTGATGCTAACCCTAACCCTAACCCTAACACTATCCTAGAGCTGATGCTAACCCTAACACTAACACTATCCTAGGCCTGATGATAACCCTAACCCTAACCCTAACACTATCCTAGGGCTGATGCTAACCCTAACCCTAACAGTATCCTAGGGCTGATGCTAACCCTTACCCTAACCCTAACACTATCCTAAGTCTGATGCTAACCCTAGCCCTCAAACTATACTAGGCCTGATGATAACCCTAACCCTAACCTTAACAGTATCCTAGGGCTGATGCTAACCCTAACCCTAAATCTAACACTATCCTAGAGCTGATGCTAACCCTAACCCTAACACTATCCTAGGCCTGATGATAACCCTAACCCTAACCCTGACACTATCCTAGGGCTGATGCTAACCCTAACCCTAACACTATCCTAGGGCGGATGCTAACCCTAACCCTAACCCTAACACGATCCTAGAACTGATGCTAACCCTAACACTAACACTATCCTAGGGCTGATGCTAACCCTAACCATAACCCTAACCCTAACATTATCCTAGGGCGGATGCTAACCCTTACCCTAACTCTAACACTATCTTAGGGCTGAGGCTAACCCTAACCCTAACACTATCCTACGGCTGATGCTAACCCTAACCCTAACCCTAACACTATCCCAGGGCTGATGCTAACCGTAACCCTAACACTATCCTAGGCCTGATGCTAACCCTAACCCTAACACTAACGCTATCCTAGGGCTGATGCTAACCCTAACCCTAACACTATCCTAGGGCTGATGCTAACCCTAACCCTAACCCTAACACTATCCTAGGGCTGATGCTAACCCTAACCCTAACACTATCCTAGGCCTGATGATAACCCTAACCCTAACCCTAACACTATCCTAGGGCTGATGCTAACCCTAACCCTAACACTATCCTAGGGCTGATGCTAATCCTAACCCTAACCCTAACACTATCCTAGGGCTGATGATAACCCTAACGCTAACCCTAACACTATCCTAGGGGTGATGCTAACCCTAACCCTAACCCTAACACTATCCTAGGCCTGATGCTAACCCTATCCCTAAAACTAACACTCTCCTAGGGATGAGGCTAACCCTAACCCTAACACTATCTACGGCTGATGCTAACCCTAACACTAACCCAAACACTATCCTAGGGTTGATGCTAACCCTAACCCTAACACTATCCTAGGGCTGATGCTAACCCTAACACTAACCCTAACACTATCCTTGGGCTGATGCTAACCCTAACCCTAACACTATCCTGGGCCTGATGCTAACCCTAATCCTAACCCTAACACTATCCTAGGGCTGATGCTAACCCTAACCCTAACACTATCCTAGGGCTGATGCTAAACCTAACCATAACCCTAACACTATCCTAGGGCTGATGCTCACCCTAACCCTAACCCTAACACTATCCTAGGGCTGATGCTAACCCTAACCCTAACACTATCCTAAGCCTGATGCTAACCCTAACCCTAACAGTATCCTAGGGCTGATGCTAACCCTAACCCTAACCCTAACACTATCCTAGGCCTGATGCTAACCCTATCCCTAACCCTAAAACTCTCCTAGGGCTGAGGCTAACCCTAACCCTAACACAATCCTGGGCCTGATGCTAACACTAACCCTAACCCTAACACTATCCTAGGGCTGATGCTAACCCTAACCCTAACACTATCCTTGGGCTGATGCTAACCCTAACCCTAACCCTAACACTATCCTAGGGCAGAGGCTAACCCTAACGCTAACCCTAACACTATCCTTGAACTGATGCTAACCCTAACCCTAACCCTAACACTATCCTAGGGCGGATGCTAACCCTAACCCTAACCCTAACACTATCCTAGGGCTGATGCTAACCCTAACACTAACACTATCCTAGGGCTGATGCTAACCGTAACCCTAACCCTTAACATTATCCTAGGGCTGATGCTAACCCTAACCCTAACCCTAACACTATCCTAGGGCTGATGCTAACCCTAACCCTAATACTATCCTAGGGCTGATGCTAACGCTAACCCTAACCCTAACACTATCCTAGGGCTGATGCTAAACCTAACCATAACCCTAACACTATCCTAGGGCTGATGCTCACCCTAACCCTAACCCTAACACTAACCTAGGGCTGATGCTAACCCTAACCCTAACACTATCCTAGGCCTGATGCTAACCCTAACCCTAATAGTATCCTAGGGCTGATGCTAACCCCAACCCTAACCCTAACACTATCCTAGGCCTGATGCTAACCCTATCCCTAACCCTAACACTCTCCTCGGCTGAGGCTAACCCTAACCCTAACACTGTCCTACGGCTAATGCTAACCCTAACCCTAACCCAAACACTCTCCTAGGGTTCATGCTAACCCTAACCCTAACACTATCCTAGGGCTGATGCTAACCCTAACCCTAACCCTAACACTATCCTTGGGCTGATGCTAACCCTAACCCTAACACTATCCTGGGCCTGATGCTAACCCTAACCCTAACCCTAACACTATCCTAGGGCTGATGCTAACCATAACCCTAACACTATCCTTGGGCTGATGCTAACCCTAACCCTAACCCTAACACTATCCTAGGGCAGATGCTAACCCTAACGCTAACCCTAACACTATCCTTGAACTGATGCTAACCCTAACCCTAACCCTAACACTGTCCTAGGGCGGATGCTAACCCTAACCCTAACACTATCCTAGGGCTGATGCTAACCCTAACCCTAACCCTAACACTGTCCTAGGGCTGATGCTAACCCTAATCCTAACACTATCCTAGGCCTGATGATAACCCTAACCCTAACCCTAACACTATCCTAGGGCTGATGCTAACCCTAACCCTAACAGTATCCTAGGGCTGATGCTAACCCTAACCCTAACCCTAACACTATCCTAAGTCTGATGCTAACCCTAGCCCTCAAACTATACTAGGCCTGATGATAACCCTAACCCTAACCTTAACACTATCCTAGGGCTGATGCTAACCCTAACCCTAAATCTAACACTATCCTAGAGCAGATGCTAACCCTAACCCTAACACTATCCTAGGCCTGATGATAACCCTAACCCTAACCCTAACACTATCCTAGGGCTGATGCTAACCCTAACCCTAACCCTAACACTATCCTAGGGCTGATGCTAACCCTAACGCTAACCCTAACACTATCCTAGGGGTGATGCTAACCCTAACCCTAACCCTAACACTATCCTAGGCCTGATGCTAACCCTATCCCTAACCCTAACACTCTCCTAGGGCTGAGGCTAACCCTAACCCTAACACTATCTAGGGCTGATGCTAACCCTAACCCTAACCCAAACACTATCCTAGGGTTGATGCTAACCCTAACCCTAACACTATCCTAGGGCTGATGCTAACCCTAACCCTAACCCTAACACTATCCTTGGGCTGATGCTAACCCTAACCCTAACACTATCCTGGTCCTGATGCTAACCCTAATCCTAACCCTAACACTATTCTAGGGCTGATGCTAACCCTAACCCTAACACTATCCTAGGGCTGATGCTAAACCTAACCATAACCCTAACACTATCCTAGGGCTGATGCTCACCCTAACCCTAACCCTAACACTATCCTAGGGCTGATGCTAACACTAACCCTAACACTATCCTAGGCCTGATGCTAACCCTAAAACTAACAGTATCCTAGGGCTGATGCTAACCCTAACCCTAACCCTAACACTATCCTAAGCCTGATGCTAACCCTATCCCTAACCCTATCACTCTCCTAGGGCTGAGGCTAACCCTAACCCTAACACTGTCCTATGGCTGATGCTAACCCTAACCATAACCCAAACACTATCCTAGGGTTGATGCTAACCCTAACCCTAACACTATCCTAGGGCTGATGCTAACCCTAACCCTAACCCTAACACTATCCTTGGGCTGATGCTAACCCTAACCCTAACACTATCCTGGGCCTGATGCTAACCCTAACCCTAACCCTAACACTATCCTAGGGCTGATGCTAACCCTAACCCTAACACTATCCTTGGGCTGATGCTAACCCTAACCCTAACCCTAACACTATCCTAGGGCAGATGCTAACCCTAACGCTAACCCTAACACTATCCTTGAACGGATGCTAACCCTAACCCTAACCCTAACACTATCCTAGGGCGGATGCTAACCCTAACCCTAACCCTAACACTATCCTAGGGCTGATGCTAACCCTAACACTAACACTATCCTAGGGCTGATGCTAACCGTAACCCTAACCCTTAACATTATCCTAGGGCTGATGCTAACCCTAACCCTAACTCTAACACTATCTTAGGGCTGAGGCTAACGTTAACCCTAACACTATCCTACGGCTGATGCTAACCCTAACCCTAACCCTAACACTATCCTAGGGCTGATGCTAAACCTAACCATAACCCTAACACTATCCTAGGGCTGATGCTCACCCTCACCCTAACCCTAACACTATCCTAGGGCTGATGCTAACCCTAACCCTAACACTATCCTAGGCCTGATGCTAACCCTAACCCTAATAGTATCCTAGGGCTGATGCTAACCCTAACCCTAACCCTAACACTGTCCTAGGCCTGATGCTAACCCTATCCCTAACCCTAACACTCTCCTCGGCTGAGGCTAACCCTAACCCTAACACTGTCCTACGGCTAATGCTAACCCTAACCCTAACCCAAACACTATCCTAGGGTTCATGCTAACCCTAACCCTAACACTATCCTAGGGCTGATGCTAACCCTAACCCTAACCCTAACACTATCCTTGGGCTGATGCTAACTCTAACCCTAACACTATCCTGGGCCTGATGCTAACCCTAACCCTAACCCTAACACTATCCTAGGGCTGATGCTAACCATAACCCTAACACTATCCTTGGGCTGATGCTAACCCTAACCCTAACCCTAACACTATCCTAGGGCAGATGCTAACCCTAACGCTAACCCTAACACTATCCTTGAACTGATGCTAACCCTAACCCTAACCCTAACACTGTCCTAGGTCGGATGCTAACCCTAACACTAACACTATCCTAGGGCTGATGCTAACCCTAACCCTAACCCTAACACTGTCCTAGGGCTGATGCTAACCCTAATCCTAACACTATCCTAGGCCTGATGATAACCCTAACCCTAACCCTAACACTATCCTAGGGCTGATGCTAACCCTAACCCTAACAGTATCCTAGGGCTGATGCTAACCCTAACCCTAACCCTAACCATATCCTAAGTCTGATGCTAACCCTAGCCCTCAAACTATACTAGGCCTGATGATAACCCTAACCCTAACCTTAACACTATCCTAGGGCTGATGCTAACCCTAACCCTAAATCTAACACTATCCTAGAGCAGATGCTAACCCTAACCCTAACACTATCCTAGGGCTGATGCTAACCCTAACCCTAACCCTAACACTATCCTAGGGCTGATGCTAACCCTAACGCTAACCCTAACACTATCCTAGGGGTGATGCTAACCCTAACCCTAACCCTAACACTATCCTAGGCCTGATGCTAACCCTATCCCTAACCCTAACACTCTCCTAGGGCTGAGGCTAACCCTAACCCTAACACTATCTAGGGCTGATGCTAACCCTAACCCTAACCCAAACACTATCCTAGGGTTGATGCTAACCCTAACCCTAACACTATCCTAGGGCTGATGCTAACCCTAACCCTAACCCTAACACTATCCTTCGGCTGATGCTAACCCTAACCCTAACAGTATCCTGGTCCTGATGCTAACCCTAATCCTAACCCTAACACTATTCTAGGGCTGATGCTAACCCTAACCCTAACACTATCCTAGGGCTGATGCTAAACCTAACCATAACCCTAACACTATCCTAGGGCTGATGCTCACCCTAACCCTAACCCTAACACTATCCTAGGGCTGATGCTAACCCTAACTCTAACCCTAACACTATCCTAGGGCAGATGCTAACCCTAACGCTAACCCTAACACTATCCTTGAACTGATGCTAACCCTAACCCTAACCCTAACACTATCCTAGGGCGGATGCTAACCCTAACCCTAACCCTAACACTATCCTAGGGCTGATGCTAACCCTAACACTAACACTATCCTAGGGCTGATGCTAACCGTAACCCTAACCCTTAACATTATCCTAGGGCTGATGCTAACCCTAACCCTAACTCTAACACTATCTTAGGGCTGAGGCTAACGTTAACCCTAACACTATCCTACGGCTGATGCTAACCCTAACCCTAACCTTAACACGATCCTAGGGCTGATGCTAACCCTAACCCTAACACTATCCTAGGCCTGATGCTAACCCTAACCCTAACCCTAACACTATCCTAGGGCTGATGCTAACCCTAACCCTAACACTATCCTAGGGCTGATGCTAACCCTAACCCTAACCCTAACACTATCCTAGGGCTGATGCTAACCCTAACCCTAACACTATACTAGGCCTGATGATAACCCTAACCCTAACCCTAACACTATCCTAGGGCTGATGCTAACCCTAACCCTAACACTATCCTTGGGCTGATGCTAACAGTAACCCTAACCCTAACACTATCCTAGGCCTGATGATAACCCTAACCCTAACCCTAACACTATCCTAGGGCTGATGCTAACCCTAACCCTAACACTATCCTAGGCCTGATGCTAACCCTAACCCTAACCCTAACACTATCCCAGGGCTCATGCTAACCCTAACCCTAATACTATCCTAGGGCTGATGCTAACCCTAACCCTAACCCTAACACTATCCTAGGGCTGATGCTAACCCTAACCCTAACACTATCCTAGGCCTGATGATAACCCTAACCCTAACCCTAACACTATCCTAGGTCAGATGCTAACCCTAACGCTAACCCTAACACTATCCTTGAACTGATGCTAACCCTAACCCTAACCCTAACACTATCCTAGGCCTGATGATGACCCTAACCCTAACCCTAACACTATCCTAGGGTTTATGTTAACCCTAACCCTAACACTATCCTAGGGCTGATGCTAACCCTAACACTAACACTATCCTAGGGCTGATGCTAACCGTAACCCTAACCCTTAACATTATCCTAGGGCTGATGCTAACCCTAACCCTAACTCTAACACTATCTTAGGGCTGAGGCTATCCCTAACCCTAACACTATCCTACGGCTGATGCTAACCCTAACCCTAACACTAACACTATCCTAGGGCTGATGCTAACCCTAACCCTAATACTATCCTAGGGCTGATGCTAACCCTAACCCTAACCCTAACACTATCCTAGGGCTGATGCTAACCCTAACCCTAACACTATCCTAGGCCTGATGCTAACCCTAACCCTAACACTAACACTATCCTAGGGCTGATGCTAACCCTAACCCTAATACTATCCTAGGGCTGATGCTAACCCTAACCCTAACCCTAACACTATCCTAGGGCTGATGCTAACCCTAACCCTAACACTATCCTAGGCCTGATGATAACCCTAACCCTAACCCTAACACTATCCTAGGTCAGATGCTAACCCTAACGCTAACCCTAACACTATCCTTGACCTGATGCTAACCCTAACCCTAACCCTAACACTATCCTAGGCCTGATGATAACCCTAACCCTAACCCTAACAATATCCTAGGGTTTATGTTAACCCTAACCCTAACACTATCCTAGGGCTGATGCTAACCCTAACCCTAACACTATCCTAGGGCTGATGCTAACCCTAACCAGAACCCTAACACTATCCTAGGGCGGATGCTAACCCTAAGCCTAACACTATCCTAGGCCTGATGATAACCCTAACCCTAACCCTAACACTATCCTAGGGCTGATGCTAACCCTAACCCTAACAGTATCCTAGGGCTGATGCTAACCCTTACCCTAACCCTAACACTATCCTAAGTCTGATGCTAACCCTAGCCCTCAAACTATACTAGGCCTGATGATAACCCTAACCCTAACCTTAACAGTATCCTAGGGCTGATGCTAACCCTAACCCTAAATCTAACACTATCCTAGAGCTGATGCTAACCCTAACCCTAACACTATCCTAGGCCTGATGATAACCCTAACCCTAACCCTGACACTATCCTAGGGCTGATGCTAACCCTAACCCTAACACTATCCTAGGGCGGATGCTAACCCTAACCCTAACCCTAACACTATCCTAGAACTGATGCTAACCCTAACACTAACACTATCCTAGGGCTGATGCTAACCCTAACCATAACCCTAACCCTAACATTATCCTAGGGCGGATGCTAACCCTAACCCTAACTCTAACACTATCTTAGGGCTGAGGCTAACCCTAACCCTAACACTATCCTACGGCTGATGCTAACCCTAACCCTAACCCTAACACTATCCCAGGGCTGATGTTAACCCTAACCCTAACACTATCCTAGGCCTGATGCTAACCCTAACCCTAACACTAACGCTATCCTAGGGCTGATGCTAACCCTAACCCTAACACTATCCTAGGGCTGATGCTAACCCTAACCCTAACCCTAACACTATCCTAGGGCTGATGCTAACCCTAACCCTAACACTATCCTAGGCCTGATGATAACCCTAACCCTAACCCTAACACTATCCTAGGGCTGATGCTAACCCTAACCCTAACACTATCCTAGGGCTGATGCTAATCCTAACCCTAACCCTAACACTATCCTAGGGCTGATGATAACCCTAACGCTAACCCTAACACTATCCTAGGGGTGATGCTAACCCTAACCCTAACCCTAACACTATCCTAGGCCTGATGCTAACCCTATCCCTAAAACTAACACTCTCCTAGGGATGAGGCTAACCCTAACCCTAACACTATCTACGGCTGATGCTAACCCTAACACTAACCCAAACACTATCCTAGGGTTGATGCTAACCCTAACCCTAACACTATCCTAGGGCTGATGCTAACCCTAACACTAACCCTAACACTATCCTTGGGCTGATGCTAACCCTAACCCTAACACTATCCTGGGCCTGATGCTAACCCTAATCCTAACCCTAACACTATCCTAGGGCTGATGCTAACCCTAACCCTAACACTATCCTAGGGCTGATGCTAAACCTAACCATAACCCTAACACTATCCTAGGGCTGATGCTCACCCTAACCCTAACCCTAACACTATCCTAGGGCTGATGCTAACCCTAACCCTAACACTATCCTAAGCCTGATGCTAACCCTAACCCTAACAGTATCCTAGGGCTGATGCTAACCCTAACCCTAACCCTAACACTATCCTAGGCCTGATGCTAACCCTATCCCTAATCCTAAAACTCTCCTAGGGCTGAGGCTAACCCTAACCCTAACACAATCCTGGGCCTGATGCTAACACTAACCCTAACCCTAACACTATCCTAGGGCTGATGCTAACCCTAACCCTAACACTATCCTTGGGCTGATGCTAACCCTAACCCTAACCCTAACACTATCCTAGGGCAGAGGCTAACCCTAACGCTAACCCTAACACTATCCTTGAACTGATGCTAACCCTAACCCTAACCCTAACACTATCCTAGGGCGGATGCTAACCCTAACCCTAACCCTAACACTATCCTAGGGCTGATGCTAACCCTAACACTAACACTATCCTAGGGCTGATGCTAACCGTAACCCTAACCCTTAACATTATCCTAGGGCTGATGCTAACCCTAACCCTAACCCTAACACTATCCTAGGGCTGATGCTAACCCTAACCCTAATACTATCCTAGGGCTGATGCTAACGCTAACCCTAACCCTAACACTATCCTAGGGCTGATGCTAAACCTAACCATAACCCTAACACTATCCTAGGGCTGATGCTCACCCTAACCCTAACCCTAACACTAACCTAGGGCTGATGCTAACCCTAACCCTAACACTATCCTAGGCCTGATGCTAACCCTAACCCTAATAGTATCCTAGGGCTGATGCTAACCCCAACCCTAACCCTAACACTATCCTAGGCCTGATGCTAACCCTATCCCTAACCCTAACACTCTCCTCGGCTGAGGCTAACCCTAACCCTAACACTGTCCTACGGCTAATGCTAACCCTAACCCTAACCCAAACACTATCCTAGGGTTCATGCTAACCCTAACCCTAACACTATCCTAGGGCTGATGCTAACCCTAACCCTAACCCTAACACTATCCTTGGGCTGATGCTAACCCTAACCCTAACACTATCCTGGGCCTGATGCTAACCCTAACCCTAACCCTAACACTATCCTAGGGCTGATGCTAACCATAACCCTAACACTATCCTTGGGCTGATGCTAACCCTAACCCTAACCCTAACACTATCCTAGGGCAGATGCTAACCCTAACGCTAACCCTAACACTATCCTTGAACTGATGCTAACCCTAACCCTAACCCTAACACTGTCCTAGGGCGGATGCTAACCCTAACCCTAACACTATCCTAGGGCTGATGCTAACCCTAACCCTAACCCTAACACTGTCCTAGGGCTGATGCTAACCCTAATCCTAACACTATCCTAGGCCTGATGATAACCCTAACCCTAACCCTAACACTATCCTAGGGCTGATGCTAACCCTAACCCTAACAGTATCCTAGGGCTGATGCTAACCCTAACCCTAACCCTAACACTATCCTAAGTCTGATGCTAACCCTAGCCCTCAAACTATACTAGGCCTGATGATAACCCTAACCCTAACCTTAACACTATCCTAGGGCTGATGCTAACCCTAACCCTAAATCTAACACTATCCTAGAGCAGATGCTAACCCTAACCCTAACACTATCCTAGGCCTGATGATAACCCTAACCCTAACCCTAACACTATCCTAGGGCTGATGCTAACCCTAACCCTAACCCTAACACTATCCTAGGGCTGATGCTAACCCTAACGCTAACCCTAACACTATCCTAGGGGTGATGCTAACCCTAACCCTAACCCTAACACTATCCTAGGCCTGATGCTAACCCTATCCCTAACACTAACACTCTCCTAGGGCTGAGGCTAACCCTAACCCTAACACTATCTAGGGCTGATGCTAACCCTAACCCTAACCCAAACACTATCCTAGGGTTGATGCTAACCCTAACCCTAACACTATCCTAGGGCTGATGCTAACCCTAACCCTAACCCTAACACTATCCTTGGGCTGATGCTAACCCTAACCCTAACACTATCCTGGTCCTGATGCTAACCCTAATCCTAACCCTAACACTATTCTAGGGCTGATGCTAACCCTAACCCTAACACTATCCTAGGGCTGATGCTAAACCTAACCATAACCCTAACACTATCCTAGGGCTGATGCTCACCCTAACCCTAACCCTAACACTATCCTAGGGCTGATGCTAACACTAACCCTAACACTATCCTAGGCCTGATGCTAACCCTAAAACTAACAGTATCCTAGGGCTGATGCTAACCCTAACCCTAACCCTAACACTATCCTAAGCCTGATGCTAACCCTATCCCTAACCCTATCACTCTCCTAGGGCTGAGGCTAACCCTAACCCTAACACTGTCCTATGGCTGATGCTAACCCTAACCATAACCCAAACACTATCCTAGGGTTGATGCTAACCCTAACCCTAACACTATCCTAGGGCTGATGCTAACCCTAACCCTAACCCTAACACTATCCTTGGGCTGATGCTAACCCTAACCCTAACACTATCCTGGGCCTGATGCTAACCCTAACCCTAACCCTAACACTATCCTAGGGCTGATGCTAACCCTAACCCTAACACTATCCTTGGGCTGATGCTAACCCTAACCCTAACCCTAACACTATCCTAGGGCAGATGCTAACCCTAACGCTAACCCTAACACTATCCTTGAACGGATGCTAACCCTAACCCTAACCCTAACACTATCCTAGGGCGGATGCTAACCCTAACCCTAACCCTAACACTATCCTAGGGCTGATGCTAACCCTAACACTAACACTATCCTAGGGCTGATGCTAACCGTAACCCTAACCCTTAACATTATCCTAGGGCTGATGCTAACCCTAACCCTAACTCTAACACTATCTTAGGGCTGAGGCTAACGTTAACCCTAACACTATCCTACGGCTGATGCTAACCCTAACCCTAACCTTAACACTATCCTAGGGCTGATGCTAACCCTAACCCTAACACTATCCTAGGCCTGATGCTAACCCTAACCCTAACCCTAACACTATCCTAGGGCTGATGCTAACCCTAACCCTAACACTATCCTAGGGCTGATGCTAACCCTAACCCTAACCCTAACACTATCCTAGGGCTGATGCTAACCCTAACCCTAACACTATCCTAGGCCTGATGATAACCCTAACCCTAACCCTAACACTATCCTAGGTCAGATGCTAACCCTAACGCTAACCCTAACACTATCCTTGAACTGATGCTAACCCTAACCCTAACCCTAACACTATCCTAGGCCTGATGATGACCCTAACCCTAACCCTAACACTATCCTAGGGTTTATGTTAACCCTAACCCTAACACTATCCTAGGGCTGATGCTAACCCTAACACTAACACTATCCTAGGGCTGATGCTAACCGTAACCCTAACCCTTAACATTATCCTAGGGCTGATGCTAACCCTAACCCTAACTCTAACACTATCTTAGGGCTGAGGCTATCCCTAACCCTAACACTATCCTACGGCTGTAGCTAACCCTAACACTAACCTTAACACTATCCTAGGGCTGGTGCTAACCCTAACCCTAACACTATCCTAGGCCTGATGCTAACCCTAAACCTAACCCTAACACTATCCTAGGGCTGATGCTAACCCTAACCCTAACACTATCCTAGGGCTGATGCTAACCCTAACCCTAACCCTAACACTATCCTAGGGCTGATGCTAACCCTAACCCTAACACTATCCTAGGCCTGATGATAACCCTAACCCTAACCCTAACACTATCCTAAGGCTGATGCTAACCCTAACCCTAACACTATCCTTGGGCTGATGCTAACAGTAACCCTAACCCTAACACTATCCTAGGCCTGATGATAACCCTAACCCTAACAGTATCCTAGGGCTGATGCTAACCCTAACCCTAACCCTAACACTATCCTAGGGCTGATGCTAACCCTAACCCTAACACTATCCTAGGCCTGATGCTAACCCTAACCCTAACCCTAACACTATCCTAGGGCTGATGCTAACCCTAACCCTAACAGTATCCTAGGGCTGATGCTAACCCTTACCCTAACCCTAACACTATCCTAAGTCTGATGATAACCGTAGCCCTCAAACTATACTAGGCCTGATGATAACCCTAACCCTAACCTTAACAGTATCCTAGGGCTGATGCTAACCCTAACCCTAAATCTAACACTATCCTAGAGCTGATGCTAACCCTAACCCTAACACTATCCTAGGCCTGATGATAACCCTAACCCTAACACTGACACTATCCTAGGGCTGATGCTAACCCTAACCCTAACACTATCCTAGGGCGGATGCTAACCCTAACCTTAACCCTAACACTATCCTAGGGCTGATGCTAACCCTAACACTAACACTATCCTAGGGCTGATGCTAACCCTAACCCTAACCCTAACATTATCCTAGGGCTGATGCTAACCCTAACCCTAACTCTAACACTATCTTAGGGCTGATGCTAACCCTAACCCTAACACTATCCTAGGCCTGATGCGAACCTTAACCCTAACCCTAACACTATCCTAGGGCTGATGCTAACCCTAACCCTAACACTATCCTAGGGCTGATGCTAATCCTAACCCTAACCCTAACACTATCATAGGGCTGATGCTAACCCTAACGCTAACCCTAACACTATCCTAGGGGTGATGCTAACCCTAACCCTAACCCTAACACTATCCTAGGCCTGATGCTAACCCTATCCCTAACCCTAACACTCTCCTAGGGATGAGGCTAACCCTAACCCTAACACTATCTATGGCTGATGCTAACCCTAACCCTAACCCAAACACTATCCTAGGGTTGATGCTAACCCTAACCCTAACACTATCCTAGGGCTGATGCTAACCCTAACACTAACCCTAACACTATCCTTGGGCTGATGCTAACAGTAACCCTAACCCTAACACTATCCTAGGCCTGATGATAACCCTAACCCTAACCCTAACACTATCCTAGGGATGATGCTAACCCTAACCCTAACACTATCCTAGGCCTGATGCTAACCCTAACCCTAACCCTAACACTATCCTAGGGCTGATGCTAACCCTAACCCTAATACTATCCTAGGGCTGATGCTAACCCTAACCCTAACACTAACACTATCCTAGGGCTGATGCTAACCCTAACCCTAACACTATCCTAGGCCTGATGATAACCCTAACCCTAACCCTAACACTATCCTAGGTCAGATGCTAACCCTAACGCTAACCCTAACACTATCCTTGAACTGATGCTAACCCTAACCCTAACCCTAACACTATCCTAGGCCTGATGATGACCCTAACCCTAACCCTAACAGTATCCTAGGGTTTATGTTAACCCTAACCCTAACACTATCCTAGGGCTGATGCTAACACTAACCCTAACACTATCCTAGGGCTGATGCTAACCGTAACCCTAACCCTTAACATTATCCTAGGGCTGATGCTAACCCTAACCCTAACTCTAACACTATCTTAGGGCTGAGGCTATCCCTAACCCTAACACTATCCTACGGCTGATGCTAACCCTAACCCTAACCTTAACACTATCCTAGGGCTGATGCTAACCCTAACCCTAACACTATCCTAGGCCTGATGCTAACCCTAAACGTAACCCTAACACTATCCTAGGGCTGATGCTAACCCTAACCCTAACACTATCCTAGGGCTGATGCTAACCCTAACCCTAACCCTAACACTATCCTAGGGCTGATGCTAACCCTAACCCTAACACTATCCTAGGCCTGATGATAACCCTAATCCTAACCCTAACACTATCCTAAGGCTGATGCTAACCCTAACCCTAACACTATCCTTGGGCTGATGCTAACAGTAACCCTAACCCTAACACTATCCTAGGCCTGATGATAACCATAACCCTAACCCTCACACTATCCTAGGGCTGATGCTAACCCTAACCCTAACACTTTCCTAGGCCTGATGCTAACCCTAACCCTAACCCTAACACTATCCTAGGGCTGATGCTAACCCTAACCCTAATACTATCCTAGGGCTGATGCTAACCCTAACCCTAACCCTAACACTATCCTAGGGCTGATGCTAACCCTAACCCTAACACTATCCTAGGCCTGATGATAACCCTAACCCTAACCCTAACACTATCCTAGGTCAGATGCTAACCCTAACGCTAACCCTAACACTATCCTTGAACTGATGCTAACCCTAACCCTAACCCTAACACTATCCTAGGCCTGATGATGACCCTAACCCTAACCCTAACACTATCCTAGGGCTGATGCTAACCCTAACCCTAACACTATCCTAGGCCTGATGCTAACCCTAACCCTAACCCTAACACTATCCTAGGGCTGATGCTAACCCTAACCCTAACAGTATCCTAGGGCTGATGCTAACCCTAACCCTAACCCTAACACTATCCTAGGGCTGATGCTAACCCTAACCCTAACACTATCCTAGGCCTGATGATAACCCTAACCCTAACCCTAACACTATCCTAGGGCTGATGCTAACCCTAACCCTAACAGTATCCTAGGGCTGATGCTAACCCTTACCCTAACCCTAACACTATCCTAAGTCTGATGATAACCCTAGCCCTCAAACTATACTAGGCCTGATGATAACCCTAACCCTAACCTTAACAGTATCTTAGGGCTGATGCTAACCCTAACCCTAAATCTAACACTATCCTAGAGCTGATGCTAACCCTAACCCTAACACTATCCTAGGCCTGATGATAACCCTAACCCTAACCCTGACACTATCCTAGGGCTGATGCTAACCCTAACCCTAACACTATCCTAGGGCGGATGCTAACCCTAACCCTAACCCTAACACTATCCTAGGGCTGATGCTAACCCTAACCCTAACCCTATCCTTGAACTGATGTTAACCCTAACCCTAACCCTAACACTATCCTAGGCCTGATGATAACCCTAACCCTAACCCTAACACTATCCTAGGGTTTATGTTAACCCTAACCCTAACACTATCCTAGGGCTGATGCTAACCCTAACACTAACACTATCCTAGGGCTGATGCTAACCGTAACCCTAACCCTTAACATTATCCTAGGGCTGATGCTAACCCTAACCCTAACTCTAACACTATCTTAGGGCTGAGGCTATCCCTAACCCTAACACTATCCTACGGCTGTAGCTAACCCTAACACTAACCTTAACACTATCCTAGGGCTGGTGCTAACCCTAACCCTAACACTATCCTAGGCCTGATGCTAACCCTAAACCTAACCCTAACACTATCCTAGGGCTGATGCTAACCCTAACCCTAACACTATCCTAGGGCTGATGCTAACCCTAACCCTAACCCTAACACTATCCTAGGGCTGATGCTAACCCTAACCCTAACACTATCCTAGGCCTGATGATAACCCTAACCCTAACCCTAACACTATCCTAAGGCTGATGCTAACCCTAACCCTAACACTATCCTTGGGCTGATGCTAACAGTAACCCTAACCCTAACACTATCCTAGGCCTGATGATAACCCTAACCCTAACAGTATCCTAGGGCTGATGCTAACCCTAACCCTAACCCTAACACTATCCTAGGGCTGATGCTAACCCTAACCCTAACACTATCCTAGGCCTGATGCTAACCCTAACCCTAACCCTAACACTATCCTAGGGCTGATGCTAACCCTAACCCTAACAGTATCCTAGGGCTGATGCTAACCCTTACCCTAACCCTAACACTATCCTAAGTCTGATGATAACCGTAGCCCTCAAACTATACTAGGCCTGATGATAACCCTAACCCTAACCTTAACAGTATCCTAGGGCTGATGCTAACCCTAACCCTAAATCTAACACTATCCTAGAGCTGATGCTAACCCTAACCCTAACACTATCCTAGGCCTGATGATAACCCTAACCCTAACACTGACACTATCCTAGGGCTGATGCTAACCCTAACCCTAACACTATCCTAGGGCGGATGCTAACCCTAACCTTAACCCTAACACTATCCTAGGGCTGATGCTAACCCTAACACTAACACTATCCTAGGGCTGATGCTAACCCTAACCCTAACCCTAACATTATCCTAGGGCTGATGCTAACCCTAACCCTAACTCTAACACTATCTTAGGGCTGATGCTAACCCTAACCCTAACACTATCCTAGGCCTGATGCGAACCTTAACCCTAACCCTAACACTATCCTAGGGCTGATGCTAACCCTAACCCTAACACTATCCTAGGGCTGATGCTAATCCTAACCCTAACCCTAACACTATCATAGGGCTGATGCTAACCCTAACGCTAACCCTAACACTATCCTAGGGGTGATGCTAACCCTAACCCTAACCCTAACACTATCCTAGGCCTGATGCTAACCCTATCCCTAACCCTAACACTCTCCTAGGGATGAGGCTAACCCTAACCCTAACACTATCTATGGCTGATGCTAACCCTAACCCTAACCCAAACACTATCCTAGGGTTGATGCTAACCCTAACCCTAACACTATCCTAGGGCTGATGCTAACCCTAACACTAACCCTAACACTATCCTTGGGCTGATGCTAACAGTAACCCTAACCCTAACACTATCCTAGGCCTGATGATAACCCTAACCCTAACCCTAACACTATCCTAGGGATGATGCTAACCCTAACCCTAACACTATCCTAGGCCTGATGCTAACCCTAACCCTAACCCTAACACTATCCTAGGGCTGATGCTAACCCTAACCCTAATACTATCCTAGGGCTGATGCTAACCCTAACCCTAACACTAACACTATCCTAGGGCTGATGCTAACCCTAACCCTAACACTATCCTAGGCCTGATGATAACCCTAACCCTAACCCTAACACTATCCTAGGTCAGATGCTAACCCTAACGCTAACCCTAACACTATCCTTGAACTGATGCTAACCCTAACCCTAACCCTAACACTATCCTAGGCCTGATGATGACCCTAACCCTAACCCTAACAGTATCCTAGGGTTTATGTTAACCCTAACCCTAACACTATCCTAGGGCTGATGCTAACACTAACCCTAACACTATCCTAGGGCTGATGCTAACCGTAACCCTAACCCTTAACATTATCCTAGGGCTGATGCTAACCCTAACCCTAACTCTAACACTATCTTAGGGCTGAGGCTATCCCTAACCCTAACACTATCCTACGGCTGATGCTAACCCTAACCCTAACCTTAACACTATCCTAGGGCTGATGCTAACCCTAACCCTAACACTATCCTAGGCCTGATGCTAACCCTAAACGTAACCCTAACACTATCCTAGGGCTGATGCTAACCCTAACCCTAACACTATCCTAGGGCTGATGCTAACCCTAACCCTAACCCTAACACTATCCTAGGGCTGATGCTAACCCTAACCCTAACACTATCCTAGGCCTGATGATAACCCTAATCCTAACCCTAACACTATCCTAAGGCTGATGCTAACCCTAACCCTAACACTATCCTTGGGCTGATGCTAACAGTAACCCTAACCCTAACACTATCCTAGGCCTGATGATAACCATAACCCTAACCCTCACACTATCCTAGGGCTGATGCTAACCCTAACCCTAACACTTTCCTAGGCCTGATGCTAACCCTAACCCTAACCCTAACACTATCCTAGGGCTGATGCTAACCCTAACCCTAATACTATCCTAGGGCTGATGCTAACCCTAACCCTAACCCTAACACTATCCTAGGGCTGATGCTAACCCTAACCCTAACACTATCCTAGGCCTGATGATAACCCTAACCCTAACCCTAACACTATCCTAGGTCAGATGCTAACCCTAACGCTAACCCTAACACTATCCTTGAACTGATGCTAACCCTAACCCTAACCCTAACACTATCCTAGGCCTGATGATGACCCTAACCCTAACCCTAACACTATCCTAGGGCTGATGCTAACCCTAACCCTAACACTATCCTAGGCCTGATGCTAACCCTAACCCTAACCCTAACACTATCCTAGGGCTGATGCTAACCCTAACCCTAACAGTATCCTAGGGCTGATGCTAACCCTAACCCTAACCCTAACACTATCCTAGGGCTGATGCTAACCCTAACCCTAACACTATCCTAGGCCTGATGATAACCCTAACCCTAACCCTAACACTATCCTAGGGCTGATGCTAACCCTAACCCTAACAGTATCCTAGGGCTGATGCTAACCCTTACCCTAACCCTAACACTATCCTAAGTCTGATGATAACCCTAGCCCTCAAACTATACTAGGCCTGATGATAACCCTAACCCTAACCTTAACAGTATCTTAGGGCTGATGCTAACCCTAACCCTAAATCTAACACTATCCTAGAGCTGATGCTAACCCTAACCCTAACACTATCCTAGGCCTGATGATAACCCTAACCCTAACCCTGACACTATCCTAGGGCTGATGCTAACCCTAACCCTAACACTATCCTAGGGCGGATGCTAACCCTAACCCTAACCCTAACACTATCCTAGGGCTGATGCTAACCCTAACACTAACACTATCCTAGGGCTGATGCTAACCCTAACCCTAACCCTAACATTATCCTAGGGCTGATGCTAACCCTAACCCTAACTCTAACACTATCTTAGGGCTGAGGCTAACCCTAACCCTAACACTATCCTACGGCTGATGCTAACCCTAACCCTAACCCTAACACTATCCCAGGGCTGATGCTAACCCTAACCCTAACACTATCCTAGGCCTGATGCGAACCTTAACCCTAACCCTAACACTATCCTAGGGCTGATGCTAACCCTAACCCTAACACTATCCTAGGGCTGATGCTAATCCTAACCCTAACCCTAACACTATCATAGGGCTGATGCTAACCCTAACGCTAACCCTAACACTATCCTAGGGGTGATGCTAACCCTAACCCTAACCCTAACACTATCCTAGGCCTGATGCTAACCCTATCCCTAACCCTAACACTCTCCTAGGGATGAGGCTAACCCTAACCCTAACACTATCTATGGCTGATGCTAACCCTAACCATAACCCAAACACTATCCTAGGGTTGATGCTAACCCTAACCCTAACACTATCCTAGGGCTGATGCTAACCCTAACACTAACCCTAACACTATCCTTGGGCTGATGCTAACCCTAACCCTAACACTATCCTGGGCCTGATGCTAACCCTAATCCTAACCCTAACACTATCCTAGGGCTGATGCTAATCCTAACCCTAACACTATCCTAGGGCTGATGCTAAGCCTAACCATAACCCTAACACTATCCTAGGGCTGATGCTCACACTAACCCTAACCCTAACACTATCCTAGGGCTGATGCTAACCCTAACCCTAACACTATCCTAGGCCTGATGCTAACCCTAACCCTAACAGTATCCTAGGGCTGATGCTAACCCTAACCCTAACCCTAACACTATCCTAGGCCTGATGCTAACCCTATCCCTAACCATAACACTCTCCTAGGGCTGAGGCTAACCCTAACCCTAACACTGTCCTACGGCTAATGCTAACCCTAACCCTAACCCAAACACTATCCTAGGGTTGATGCTAACCCTAACCCTAACACTATCCTAGGGCTGATGCTAACCCTAACCCTAACCCTAACACTATCCTTGGGCTGATGCTAACCCTAACCCTAACACTATCCTGGGCCTGATGATAGCCCTAACCCTAACCCTAACACTATCCTAGGGCTGATGCTAACCCTAACCCTAACACTATCCTTGGGCTGGTGCTAACCCTAACAATAACCCTAACACTATCCTAGGGCAGATGCTAACCCTAACGCTAACCCTAACACTATCCTTGAACTGATGCTAACCCTAACCCTAACCCTAACACTATCCTAGGGCGGATGCTAACCCTAACCCTAACCCTAACACTATCCTAGGGCTGATGATAACCCTAACCCTAACCCTAAAACTATCCTAGGGATTATGTTAACCCTAACCCTAACACTATCCTAGGGCTGATGCTAACCCTAACCCTAACACTATCCTAGGGCTGATGCTAACCCTAACCCTAACCCTAACACTATCCTAGGGCTGATGCTAACCCTAACCCTAACACTATCCTAGGCCTGATGATAACCCTAACCCTAACCCTAACACTATCCTTGGGCTGATGCTAACCCTAACCCTAACAGTATCCTAGGGCTGATGCTAACCCTAACCCTAACCCTAACACTATCCTAAGTCTGATGCTAACCCTAGCCCTCAAACTATACTAGGCCTGATGATAACCCTAACCCTAACCTTAACACTATCCTAGGGCTGATGCTAACCCTAACCCTAAATCTAACACTATCCTAGAGCTGATGCTAACCCTAACCCTAACACTATCCTAGGCCTGATGATAACCCTAACCCTAACCCTAACACTATCCTAGGGCTGATGCTAACCCTAACCCTAACCCTAACACTATCCTAGGGCTGATGCTAACCCTAACGCTAACCCTAACACTATCCTAGGGGTGATGCTAACCCTAACCCTAACCCTAACACTATCCTAGGCCTGATGCTAACCCTATCCCTAACCCTAACACTCTCCTAGGGCTGAGGCTAAAACTAACCCTAACACTATCTAGGGCTGATGCTAACCCTAACCCTAACCCAAACACTATCCTAGGGTTGATGCTAACCCTAACCCTAACACTATCCTAGGGCTGATGCTAACTCTAACCCTAACCCTAACACTATCCTTGGGCTGATGCTAACCCTAACCCTAACACTATCCTGGTCCTGATGCTAACCCTAATCCTAACCCTAACACTATCCTAGGGCTGATGCTAACCCTAACCCTAACACTATCATAGGCCTGATGATAACCCTAACCCTAACCCTAACACTATCCTAGGGCTGATGCTAACCCTAACCCTAACACTCTCCTAGGGCTGATGCTAACCCTAACCCTAACCCTTACACTATCCTAGGGCTGATGCTAACCCTAACCCTAACCCTAACACTATCCTACGGCTGATGATAACCCTAACCCTAACCCTAACACTATCCTAGGGCTGATGCTAACCCTAACCCTAACACTATCCTAGGCCTGATGCTAACCCTAACCCTAACACTATCCTAGGGCTGATGCTAACCCTAACCCTAACCCTAACACTATCCTAGGCCTGATGCTAACATTATAACTAACCCTAACACTCTCCTAGGGCTGAGGCTAACCCTAACCCTAACACTATCCTAGGGCTGATGCTAACCCTAACCCTAACCCTAACAGTATCCTAGGGCTGATGCTAACCCTAACCCTAACACTATCCGAGGGCTGATACTAACCCTAACCATAACCCTAACACTATCCTAGGGCTGATGCTAACCCTAACCCTAACAATATCCTAGGGCTGATGCTAACCCTAACCCTAACCCTAACACTATCCTAGGCCTGATGCTAACCCTAACCCCAAACCTAACACTATCCTAGAGCTGATGCTAACCCTAGCACTAACCCTAACCCTAACCCTAACACTATCCTAGGGCTGATGCTAAACCTAACCCTAACCCTAACACTATCCTACTGCTGATGATAACCCTAAACCTAACCCTAACACTATCCTAGGGCTGATGCTAAACCTAACCCTAACACTATCCTAGGCCTGATGCTAACCCTAACCCTAACACTATCCTACGCCTGATGCTAATCCTAACACTAACACTATCCTAGGGATGATGCTAACCCTAACCCTAACACTCTCCTAGGGCTCAGGCTAACCCTAACCCTAACACTATCCTAGGGCTGATGCTAACCGTAACCCTAACCCTAACACTATCCTAGGGTTGATGCTAACCCTAACCCTAACACTATCCTCGGGCTGAAGCTAACCCTAACCCTCACCCTAACACTATCCTAGGTTTGATGCTAACCCTATCCCTCACACAATCCTAGGCCTGATGATAACACTAACCCTAACACGATCCTAGGGCTGATGCTAACCCTAACCCTAACCCTAACACTATCCTAGAGCTGATGCTAACCCTAACCCTAACACTATCCTAGGCCGGATGATAACCCCAACCCTAACCCTAACACTATCCTAGGGCTGATGCTAACCCTAACCCGAACACTATCCTAGGGCTGATGCTAACCCTAACCCTAACCCTAACACTATCCTTGAGCTGATGCTAACCCTAACCCTAACCCTAACCGTAACCCTAATACTATCCTAGGGCTGATTCCAGCCGTATCCCTAACCCTAACACTATCCTCGGGTTGATGATAACCTAACCCTAACACTATCCTAGGGCTGAAGCTAACCCTAACTCTCACCCTAACACTATCCTAGGTCTGATGCTAACCCTAGCCCTCACACTATCCTAGGCCTGATGATAACCGTAACCCTAACCCTAACACGATCCTAGGGGTGATGCTAACCCTAACCCTAACCCTAACACTATCCTAGAGCTGATGCTAACCCTAACCCTAACACTATCCTAGGCCTGATGATAACCCTAACCCTAACCCTAACACTATCCTAGGGCTGATGCTAACCCTAACCCTAACACTATCCTAGGGCTGATGCTAACCCTAACCCTAACCCTAACACTATCCTAGGACTGACGCTAACCATAACCCTAACCCTAACCCTAACACTATCCTAGGGCTGATGCTAACCATAACCCTAACACTATCCTAGGGCTGATGCTAACCCTAAACCTAACCCTAACACTCTCCTAGGGCTGAGGCTAACGCTAACCCTAACACTATCCTAGGGCTGATGCTAACCCTAACCCTAACCCTAACACTATCCTAGGACTGATGCTAACCCTAACCCTAACCCTAGCACTATCATAGGGCCGATGCTAACCCTAATCCTAACCCTAACACTATCCTAGGCCTGATGATAACAATATCCCTAACCCTAACACAATCCTAGGGCTTATGCTAACCCTAATCCTAACACTAACACTATCCTAGGGCTGATGCTAACCCTAACCCTAACCCTAACACTATCCTAGGGCTGATGCTAACCCTAAACCTAACCCTAACACTATCCTAGTGCTGATGCTAGCCCTAACACTAACACTATCCTAGGGCTGATGCTAACCCTAACCCTAACACTATTCTAGGGCTGATGCTAACCCTAACCCTAACCCTAACACTATTCTAGGGCTGACGCTAACCATAAACCTAACCCTAACCCAGACACTATTCTAGGGCTGATGCTAACCCTAACCCTAACCCTAACACTATCTTTGGGCTGATGCTAACCCTAACCCTAACCCTAACACTATCCTAGGGCTGATGATAAACCTAACCCTAACACTATCTTAGGGCTGATGCTAACCCTAACCCTAACCCTAACACTATCCTATGGCTGATGCTAACCCTAACCCTAACACTATCCTAGGGATGATGCTAACCCTAACCCTAACCCTAACCCTAACACTCTCCTACGGCTGAGGCTAACCCTATCCCTAACCCTAACACTATCCTAGGGCTGATGCTAACCCTAACCCTAACACTATCCTAGGGATGATGCTAACCCTAACCCTAACCCTAACCCTAACACTATCCTACGGCTGATGATAACCCTAACCCTAACCCTAACACTATCCTAGGGCTGATGCTAACGCTAACCCTAACACTATCCTAGGCCTGATTCTAACCCTAACCATAACACTATCCTAGGGCTGATGCTAACCCTAACCCTAACCCTAACACTATCCTAGGGCTGATGCTAACCCTAACCCTAACCCTAACACTATCCTAGGGTTGATGCTAACCCTAACCTTAACACTATCCTAGGCCTGATGCTAACCCTAACCATAACCCTAACACTATCCTAGGGCTCATGCTAACCCTAACCCTAACAGTATCCTAGGGCTGATGCTAACCCGACCCCTAACCCTAACACTATCCTAGGGCTGATGCTAACCTTAACCCCAAACCTAACACTATCCTAGAGCTGATGCTAACCCTAACAATAACCCTAACCCTAAACCTAATAGTATCCTAGGGCTGATGTTAACCGTAACCCTAACCCTAACACTATCCTAGGGTTGATGCTAACCCTAACCCTAACACTATCCTCAGGCTGAAGCTAACCCTAACCCTCACCCTAACACTATCCTAGGTCTGATGCTAACCCTAGCCCCCACACAATCCTAGGCCTGATGATAACCCTAACCCTAACACGATCGTAGGGCTGATGCTAACCCTAACCCTAAACCTAACACTATCCTAGAGCTGATGCTAACCCTAACCCTAACACTATCATAGGCCTGATGATAACCCTAACCCTAACCCTAACACTATCCTAGGGCTGATGCTAACCCTAACCCTAACACTATCCTAGGGCTGATGCTAACCCTAACCCTAACCCTTACACTATCCTAGGGCTGATGCTAACCCTAACCCTAACCCTAACACTATCCTACGGCTGATGATAACCCTAACCCTAACACTATCCTAGGGCTGATGCTGACCCTAAGCCTAACACTATCCTAGGCCTGATGCTAACCCTAACCCTAACACTATCCTAGGGCTGATGCTAACCCTAACCCTAACCCTAACACTATCCTAGGCCTGATGCTAACATTATAACTAACCCTAACACTCTCCTAGGGCTGAGGCTAACCCTAACCCTAACACTATCCTAGGGCTGATGCTAACCCTAACCCTAACCCTAACAGTATCCTAGGGCTGATGCTAACCCTAACCCTAACACTATCCTAGGGCTGATACTAACCCTAACCATAACCCTAACACTATCCTAGGGCTGATGCTAACCCTAACCCTAACAATACCCTAGGGCTGATGCTAACCCTAACCCTAACCCTAACACTATCCTAGGGCTGATGCTAACCCTAACCCCAAACCTAACACTATCCTAGAGCTGATGCTAACCCTAACACTAACCATAACCCTAACCCTAACACTATCCTAGGGCTGATGCTAACCCTAACGCTAACCCTAACACTATCCTAGGGGTGATGCTAACCCTAACCCTAACCCTAACACTATCCTAGGCCTGATGCTAACCCTATCCCTAACCCTAACACTCTCCTAGGGCTGAGGCTAAAACTAACCCTAACACTATCTAGGGCTGATGCTAACCCTAACCCTAACCCACACACTATCCTAGGGTTGATGCTAACCCTAACCCTAACACTATCCTAGGGCTGATGCTAACTCTAACCCTAACCCTAACACTATCCTTGGGCTGATGCTAACCCTAACCCTAACACTATCCTGGTCCTGATGCTAACCCTAATCCTAACCCTAACACTATCCTAGGGCTGATGCTAACCCTAACCCTAACACTATCATAGGCCTGATGATAACCCTAACCCTAACCCTAACACTATCCTAGGGCTGATGCTAACCCTAACCCTAACACTATCCTAGGGCTGATGCTAACCCTAACCCTAACCCTTACACTATCCTAGGGCTGATGCTAACCCTAACCCTAACCCTAACACTATCCTACGGCTGATGATAACCCTAACCCTAACCCTAACACTATCCTAGGGCTGATGCTAACCCTAACCCTAACACTATCCTAGGCCTGATGCTAACCCTAACCCTAACACTATCCTAGGGCTGATGCTAACCCTAACCCTAACCCTAACACTATCCTAGGCCTGATGCTAACATTATAACTAACCCTAACACTCTCCTAGGGCTGAGGCTAACCCTAACCCTAACACTATCCTAGGGCTGATGCTAACCCTAACCCTAACCCTAACAGTATCCTAGGGCTGATGCTAACCCTAACCCTAACACTATCCGAGGGCTGATACTAACCCTAACCATAACCCTAACACTATCCTAGGGCTGATGCTAACCCTAACCCTAACAATATCCTAGGGCTGATGCTAACCCTAACCCTAACCCTAACACTATCCTAGGCCTGATGCTAACCCTAACCCCAAACCTAACACTATCCTAGAGCTGATGCTAACCCTAGCACTAACCCTAACCCTAACCCTAACACTATCCTAGGGCTGATGCTAAACCTAACCCTAACCCTAACACTATCCTACTGCTGATGATAACCCTAACCCTAACCCTAACACTATCCTAGGGCTGATGCTAACCCTAACCCTAACACTATCCTAGGCCTGATGCTAACCCTAACCCTAACACTATCCTACGCCTGATGCTAATCCTAACACTAACACTATCCTAGGGATGATGCTAACCCTAACCCTAACACTCTCCTAGGGCTCAGGCTAACCCTAACCCTAACACTATCCTAGGGCTGATGCTAACCGTAACCCTAACCCTAACACTATCCTAGGGTTGATGCTAACCCTAACCCTAACACTATCCTCGGGCTGAAGCTAACCCTAACCTCACCCTAACACTATCCTAGGTTTGATGCTAACCCTATCCCTCACACAATCCTAGGCCTGATGATAACACTAACCCTAACACGATCCTAGGGCTGATGCTAACCCTAACCCTAACCCTAACACTATCCTAGAGCTGATGCTAACCCTAACCCTAACACTATCCTAGGCCGGATGATAACCCCAACCCTAACCCTAACACTATCCTAGGGCTGATGCTAACCCTAACCCGAACACTATCCTAGGGCTGATGCTAACCCTAACCCTAACCCTAACACTATCCTTGAGCTGATGCTAACCCTAACCCTAACCCTAACCGTAACCCTAATACTATCCTAGGGCTGATTCCAGCCGTATGCCTAACCCTAACACTATCCTCGGGTTGATGATAACCTAACCCTAACACTATCCTAGGGCTGAAGCTAACCCTAACTCTCACCCTAACACTATCCTAGGTCTGATGCTAACCCTAGCCCTCACACTATCCTAGGCCTGATGATAACCGTAACCCTAACCCTAACACGATCCTAGGGGTGATGATAACCCTAACCCTAACCCTAACACTATCCTAGAGCTGATGCTAACCCTAACCCTAACACTATCCTAGGCCTGATGATAACCCTAACCCTAACCCTAACACTATCCTAGGGCTGATGCTAACCCTAACCCTAACACTATCCTAGGGCTGATGCTAACCCTAACCCTAACCCTAACACTATCCTAGGACTGACGCTAACCATAACCCTAACCCTAACCCTAACACTATCCTAGGGCTGATGCTAACCCTAACCCTAACACTATCCTAGGGCTGATGCTAACCCTAAACCTAACCCTAACACTCTCCTAGGGGTGAGGCTAACGCTAACCCTAACACTATCCTAGGGCTGATGCTAACCCTATCCCTAACCCTAACACTATCCTACGACTGATGCTAACCCTAACCCTAACCCTAACACTATCATAGGGCTGATGCTAACCCTAATCCTAACCCTAACACTATCCTAGGCCTGATGATAACAATATCCCTAACCCTAACACAATCCTAGGGCTTATGCTAACCCTAATCCTAACACTAACACTATCCTAGGGCTGATGCTAACCCTAACCCTAACCCTAACACTATCCTAGGGCTGATGCTAACCCTAAACCTAACCCTAACACTATCCTAGTGCTGATGCTAGCCCTAACACTAACAATATCCTAGGGCTGATGCTAACCCTAACCCTAACACTATTCTAGGGCTGATGCTAACCCTAACCCTAACCCTAACACTATTCTAGGGCTGACGCTAACCATAAACCTAACCCTAACCCAGACACTATTCTAGGGCTGATGCTAACCCTAACCCTAACCCTAACACTATCTTTGGGCTGATGCTAACCCTAACCCTAACCCTAACACTATCCTAGGGCTGATGCTAAACCTAACCCTAACACTATCTTAGGGCTGATGCTAACCCTAACCCTAACCCTAACACTATCCTATGGCTGATGCTAACCCTAACCCTAACACTATCCTAGGGATGATGCTAACCCTAACCCTAACCCTAACCCTAACACTCTCCTACGGCTGAGGCTAACCCTATCCCTAACCCTAACACTATCCTAGGGCTGATGCTAACCCTAACCCTAACACTATCCTAGGGATGATGCTAACCCTAACCCTAACCCTAACCCTAACACTATCCTACGGCTGATGATAACCCTAACCCTAACCCTAACACTATCCTAGGGCTGATGCTAACGCTAACCCTAACACTATCCTAGGCCTGATTCTAACCCTAACCATAACACTATCCTAGGGCTGATGCTAACCCTAACCCTAACCCTAACACTATCCTAGGGCTGATGCTAACCCTAACCCTAACCCTAACACTATCCTAGGGTTGATGCTAACCCTAACCTTAACACTATCCTAGGCCTGATGCTAACCCTAACCATAACCCTAACACTATCCTAGGGCTCATGCTAACCCTAACCCTAACAGTATCCTAGGGCTGATGCTAACCCGACCCCTAACCCTAACACTATCCTAGGGCTGATGCTAACCTTAACCCCAAACCTAACACTATCCTAGAGCTGATGCTAACCCTAACAATAACCCTAACCCTAAACCTAATAGTATCCTAGGGCTGATGTTAACCGTAACCCTAACCCTAACACTATCCTAGGGTTGATGCTAACCCTAACCCTAACACTATCCTCGGGCTGAAGCTAACCCTAACCCTCACCCTAACACTATCCTAGGTCTGATGCTAACCCTAGCCCCCACACAATCCTAGGCCTGATGATAACCCTAACCCTAACACGATCGTAGGGCTGATGCTAACCCTAACCCTAAACCTAACACTATCCTAGAGCTGATGCTAACCCTAACCCTAACACTACCATAGGCCTGATGATAACCCTAACCCTAACCCTAACACTATCCTAGGGCTGATGCTAACCCTAACCCTAACCCTTACACTATCCTAGGGCTGATGCTAACCCTAACCCTAACCCTAACACTATCCTACGGCTGATGATAACCCTAACCCTAACACTATCCTAGGGCTGATGCTGACCCTAAGCCTAACACTATCCTAGGCCTGATGCTAACCCTAACCCTAACACTATCCTAGGGCTGATGCTAACCCTAACCCTAACCCTAACACTATCCTAGGCCTGATGCTAACATTATAACTAACCCTAACACTCTCCTAGGGCTGAGGCTAACCCTAACCCTAACACTATCCTAGGGCTGATGCTAACCCTAACCCTAACCCTAACAGTATCCTAGG
The DNA here is from genome assembly GCF_020740605.2 of Lemur catta. Classification (NCBI taxonomy): domain Eukaryota; kingdom Metazoa; phylum Chordata; class Mammalia; order Primates; family Lemuridae; genus Lemur; species Lemur catta. The sequence continues at coordinate 134,016 of NW_025423752.1, read as the reverse complement.
GCTGATGCTAACCCTAACCCTAACACTATCCTAGGGCTGATACTAACCCTAACCATAACCCTAACACTATCCTAGGGCTGATGCTAACCCTAACCCTAACAATACCCTAGGGCTGATGCTAACCCTAACCCTAACCCTAACACTATCCTAGGGCTGATGCTAACCCTAACCCCAAACCTAACACTATCCTAGAGCTGATGCTAACCCTAACACTAACCCTAACCCTAACCCTAACACTATCCTAGGGCTGATGCTAAACCTAACCCTAACCCTAACACTATCCTACTGCTGATGATAACCCTAACCCTAACCCTAACACTATCCTAGGGCTGATGCTAACCCTAAACCTAACCCTAACACTATCCTAGTGCTGATGCTAGCCCTAACACTAACACTATCCTAGGGCTGATGCTAACCCTAACCCTAACACTATTCTAGGGCTGATGCTAACCCTAACCCTAACCCTAACACTATTCTAGGGCTGACGCTAACCATAAACCTAACCCTAACACAGACACTATTCTAGGGCTGATGCTAACCCTAACCCTAACCCTAACACTATCTTTGGGCTGATGCTAACCCTAACCCTAACCCTAACACTATCCTAGGGCTGATGCTAACCCTAACCCTAACACTATCTTAGGGCTGATGCTAACCCTAACCCTAACCCTAACACTATCCTATGGCTGATGCTAACCCTAACCCTAACACTATCCTAGGGATGATGCTAACCCTAACCCTAACCCTAACCCTAACACTCTCCTACGGCTGAGGCTAACCCTATCCCTAACCCTAACACTATCCTAGGGCTGATGCTAACCCTAACCCTAACACTATCCTAGGGATGATGCTAACCCTAACCCTAACCCTAACCCTAACACTATCCTACGGCTGATGATAACCCTAACCCTAACCCTAACACTATCCTAGGGCTGATGCTAACGCTAACCCTAACACTATCCTAGGCCTGATTCTAACCCTAACCATAACACTATCCTAGGGCTGATGCTAACCCTAACCCTAACCCTAACACTATCCTAGGGCTGATGCTAACCCTAACCCTAACCCTAACACTATCCTAGGGTTGATGCTAACCCTAACCCTAACACTATCCTAGGCCTGATGCTAACCCTAACCATAACCCTAACACTATCCTAGGGCTCATGCTAACCCTAACCCTAACAGTATCCTAGGGCTGATGCTAACCCGACCCCTAACCCTAACACTATCCTAGGGCTGATGCTAACCTTAACCCCAAACCTAACACTATCCTAGAGCTGATGCTAACCCTAACAATAACCCTAACCCTAAACCTAATAGTATCCTAGGGCTGATGTTAACCGTAACCCTAACCCTAACACTATCCTAGGGTTGATGCTAACCCTAACCCTAACACTATCCTCGGGCTGAAGCTAACCCTAACCCTCACCCTAACACTATCCTAGGTCTGATGCTAACCCTAGCCCCCACACAATCCTAGGCCTGATGATAACCCTAACCCTAACACGATCGTAGGGCTGATGCTAACCCTAACCCTAAACCTAACACTATCCTAGAGCTGATGCTAACCCTAACCCTAACACTATCATAGGCCTGGTGATAACCCTAACCCTAACCCTAACACTATCCTAGGGCTGATGCTAACCCTAATCCTAACACTATCCTAGGGCTGATTCTAACCCTAACCCTAACCCTTACACTATCCTAGGGCTGATGCTAACCCTAACCCTAACCCTAACACTATCCTACGGCTGATGATAACCCTAACCCTAACACTATCCTAGGGCTGATGCTGACCCTAAGCCTAACACTATCCTAGGCCTGATGCTAACCCTAACCCTAACACTATCCTAGGGCTGATGCTAACCCTAACCCTAACCCTAACACTATCCTAGGCCTGATGCTAACATTATAACTAACCCTAACACTCTCCTAGGGCTGAGGCTAACCCTAACCCTAACACTATCCTAGGGCTGATGCTAACCCTAACCCTAACCCTAACAGTATCCTAGGGCTGATGCTAACCCTAACCCTAACACTATCCTAGGGCTGATACTAACCCTAACCATAACCCTAACACTATCCTAGGGCTGATGCTAACCCTAACCCTAACAATACCCTAGGGCTGATGCTAACCCTAACCCTAACCCTAACACTATCCTAGGGCTGATGCTAACCCTAACCCCAAACCTAACACTATCCTAGAGCTGATGCTAACCCTAACACTAACCCTAACCCTAACCCTAACACTATCCTAGGGCTGATGCTAAACCTAACCCTAACCCTAACACTATCCTACTGCTGATGATAACCCTAACCCTAACCCTAACACTATCCTAGGGCTGATGCTAACCCTGACCCTAACACTATCCTAGGCTTGATGCTAACCCTAACCCTAACACTATCCTACGCCTGATGCTAATCCTAACCCTAACACTATCCTAGGGAGGATGCTAACCCTAACCCTAACACTCTCCTAGGGCTGAGGCTAACCCTAACCCTAACACTATCCTAGGGCTGATGCTAACCGTAACCCTAACCCTAACACTATCCTAGGCTTGATGCTAACCCTATCCCTCACACAATCCTAGGCCTGAGGATAACACTAACCCTAACACGATCCTAGGGCTGATGCTAACCCTAACCCTAACCCTAACACTATCCTAGAGCTGATGCTAACCCTAATCCTAACACTATCCTAGGCCGGATGATAACCCCAACCCTAACCCTAACACTATCCTAGGGCTGATGCTAACCCTAACCCGAACACTATCCTAGGGCTGATGCTAACCCTAACCCTAACCCTAACACTATCCTTGAGCTGATGCTAACCCTAACCCTAACCCTAACCGTAACCCTAATACTATCCTAGGGCTGATTCCAGCCATATCCCTAACCCTAACACTATCCTCGGGTTGATGATAACCTAACCCTAACACTATCCTAGGGCTGAAGCTAACCCTAACTCTCACCCTAACACTATCCTAGGTCTGATGCTAACCCTAGCCCTCACACTATCCTAGGCCTGATGATAACCGTAACCCTAACCCTAACACGATCCTAGGGGTGATGCTAACCCTAACCCTAACCCTAACACTATCCTAGAGCTGATGCTAACCCTAACCCTAACACTATCGTAGGCCTGATGATAACCCTAACCCTAACCCTAACACTATCCTAGGGCTGATGCTAACCCTAACCCTAACACAATCCTAGGGCTGATGCTAACCCTAACCCTAACCCTAACACTATCCTAGGGCTGACGCTAACCATAACCCTAACCCTAACCCTAACACTATCCTAGGGCTGATGCTAACCCTAACCCTAACACTATCCTACGGCTGATGCTAACCCTAACCCTAACCCTAACACTATCCTAGGGCTGATGCTAACCCTAACCTTAACACTATCCTAGGGCTGATGCTAACCCTAACCATAACCCTAACCCTAACACTATCCTAGGGCTGAGGCTAACCCTAACCCTAACACTATCCTACGGCCGATGCTAACCCTAACCCTAACTCTAACACTATCCTAAGGCTGATGCTAACCCTAACACTAACACTATCCTAGGCCTGGTGCTAACCCTAACCCTAACCCTAACAGTATCCTAGGGCTGATGCTAACCCTAACTCTAACACTATCTGAGGGCTGATGCTAACCCTAATTCTAACTCTAACACTATTCTAGGGCTGATGCTAACCCTAACACTAACCCTAACACTGTACTAGGTCTGATGCTAACCCTAACCCTAACCCTAACACTATCCTAGGGCTGATGCTAACCCTAACCCTAACAATATCTTAGGCCTGATGATATCCCTAACCCTAACCTTAACACTATCCTAGGGCTGATGCTAACCCTAACCCTTACCCTAACACTATCCTAGGGCTGATGCTAAACCTAACCATAACCCTAACACTATCCTAGGGCTGATGCTAACCCTAACCCTAACACTATCCTAGGGCTGATGCTAACCCTAAACCTAACCTTAACACTCTCCTAGGGCTGAGGCTAACGCTAACCCTAACACTATCCTAGGGCTGATGCTAACCCTATCCCTAACCCTAACACTATTCCAGGGCTGATGCTAACCCTAACCCTAACCCTAACACTATCCTAGGGCCGATGCTAACCCTAATCCTAACCCTAACACTATCCTAGGCCTGATGATAACAATATCCCTAACCCTAACACAATCCTAGGGCTTATGCTAACCCTAATCCTAACACTAACACTATCCTAGGGCTGATGCTAACCCTAACCCTAACCCTAACACTATCCTAGGGCTGATGCTAACCCTAAACCTAACCCTAACACTATCCTAGGGCTGATGCTAGCCCTAACACTAACACTATGCTAGGGCTGATGCTAACCCTAACCCTAAGACTATCCTAGGGCTGATGCTAACCCTAACCCTAACCCTAATACTCTTCTAGGGCTGACGCTAACCATAAACCTAACCCTAACCCAGACACTATTCTAGGGCTGATGCTAAACCTAACCCTAACCCTAACACTATCCTTGGGCTGATGCTAACCCTAACCCTAACCCTAACACTATCCTAGGGCTGATGCTAAACCTAACCCTAACACTATCTTAGGGCTGATGCTAACCCTAACCCTAACCCTAACACTATCCTAGGGCTGATGCTAACCCTAACCCTAACACTATCCTAGGGATGATGCTAACCCTAACCCTAACCCTAACCCTAACACTATCCTACGGCTGATGATAACCCTAACCCTAACCCTAACACTATCCTAGGGCTGATGCTAACGCTAACCCTAACACTATCCTAGGCCTGATTCTAACCCTAACCTTAACACTATCCTAGGGCTGATGCTAACCCTAACCCTAACCCTAACACTATCCTAGGCCTGATGCTAACCCTATCCCTAACCCTAACACTCTCCTAGGGCTGAGGCTAACCCTAACCCTAACACTATCCTAGGGCTGATGCTAACCCTAACCCTAACCCTAACACTATCCTAGGGTTGATGCTAACCCTAACCCTAACACTATCCTAGGCCTGATGCTAACCCTAACCCTAACCCTAACACTATCCTAGGGCTGATGCTAACCCTAACCCTAACACTATCCTAGGGCTGATGCTAACCCGACCCCTAACCCTAACACTATCCTAGGGCTGATGCTAACCTTAACCCCAAAACTAACACTATCCTAGAGCTGATGCTATCCCTAACAATAACCCTAACCCTAAACCTAATAGTATCCTAGGGCTGATGTTAACCGTAACCCTAAACCTAACACTATCCTAAGGTTGATGCTAACCCTAACCCTAACACTATCCTCGGGCTGAAGCTAACCCTAACCCTCACCCTAACACTATCCTAGGTCTGATGCTAACCCTAGCCCCCACACAATCCTAGGCCTGATGATAACCCTAACCCTAACACGATCGTAGGGCTGATGCTAACCCTAACCCTAAACCTAACACTATCCTAGAGCTGATGCTAACCCTAACCCTAACACTAACATAGGCCTGATGATAACCCTAACCCTAACCCTAACACTATCCTAGGGCTGATGCTAACCCTAACCCTAACACTATCCTAGGGCTGATGCTAACCCTAACCCTAACCCTTACACTATCCTAGGGCTCATGCTAACCCTAACCCTAACCCTAACACTATCCTACGGCTGGTGATAACCCTAACCCTAACCCTAACACTATCCTAGGGCTGATGCTAACCCTAACCCTAACACTATCCTAGGCCTGATGCTAACCCTAACCCTAACACTATCCTAGGGCTGATGCTAACCCTAACCCTAACCCTAACACTATCCTAGGCCTGATGCTAACATTATAACTAACCCTAACACTCTCCTAGGGCTGAGGCTAACCCTAACCCTAACACTATCCTAGGGCTGATGCTAACCCTAACCCTAACCCTAACAGTATCCTAGGGCTGATGCTAACCCTAACCCTAACACTATCCTAGGGCTGATACTAACCCTAACCATAACCCTAACACTATCCTAGGGCTGATGCTAACCCTAACCCTAACAATATCCTAGGGCTGATGCTAACCCTAACCCTAACCCTAACACTATCCTAGGGCTGATGCTAACCCTAACCCCAAACCTAACACTATCCTAGAGCTGATGCTAACCCTAACACTAACCCTAACCCTAACCCTAACACTATCCTAGGGCTGATGCTAAACCTAACCCTAACCCTAACACTATCCTACTGCTGATGATAACCCTAACCCTAACCCTAACACTATCCTAGGGCTGATGCTAACCCTAACCCTAACATTATCCTAGGCCTGATGCTAACCCTAACCCTAACACTATCCTACGCCTGATGCTAATCCTAACACTAACACTATCCTAGGGCTGATGCTAACCCTAACCCTAACACTCTCCTAGGGCTGAGGCTAACCCTAACCCTAACACTATCCTAGGGCTGATGCTAACCGTAACCCTAACCCTAACACTATCCTAGGGTTGATGCTAACCCTAACCCTAACACTATCCTCGGGCTGAAGCTAACCCTAACACTCACCCTAACACTATCCTAGGTTTGATGCTAACCCTATCCCTCACACAATCCTAGGCGTGATGATAACACTAACCCTAACACGATCCTAGGGATCATGCTAACCCTAACCCTAACCCTAACACTATCCTAGAGCTGATGCTAACCCTAACCCTAACACTATCCTAGGGCGGATGATAACCCCAACCCTAACCCTAACACTATCCTAGGGCTGATGCTAACCCTAACCCGAACACTATCCTAGGGCTGATGCTAACCCTAAACCTAACCATAACACTATCCTTGAGCTGATGCTAACCCTAACCCTAACCCTAACCGTAACGCTAATACTATCCTAGGGCTGATTCCAGCCGTATCCCTAACCCTAACACTATCCTCGGGTTGATGATAACCTAACCCTAACACTATCCTAGGGCTGATGCTAACCCTAACCCTAACCCTCACACTATCCTAGAGCTGATGCTAACCCTAACCCTAACACTATCCTAGGGCTGATGCTAACCCTAACCCTAACCCTAACACTATCCTAGGGCTTACGCTAACCATAACCCTAACCCTAACCCTAACACTATCCTAGGGCTGATGCTAACCCTAACCCTAACCCTAACACTATCCTAGGGCTGATGCTAACCCTAACCCTAACACTATCCTACGGCTGATGCTAACCCTAACCCTAACCCTAACACTATCCTAGGGCTGATGCTAACCCTAACCTTAACACTATCCTAGGGCTGATGCTAACCCTAACCATAACCCTAACCCTAACACTATCCTAGGGCTGAGGCTAACCCTAACCCTAACACTATCCTAGGGCTGAGGCTAACCCTAACCCTAACACTATCCTACGGCCGATGCTAACCCTAACCCTAACTCTAACACTATCCTAAGGCTGATGCTAACCCTAACACTAACACTATCCTAGGCCTGGTGCTAACCCTAACCCTAACCCTAACAGTATCCTAGGGCTGATGCTAACCCTAACCCTAACACTATCTGAGGGCTGATGCTAACCCTAATTCTAACTCTAACACTATCCTAGGGCTGATGCTAACCCTAACCCTAACCCTAACCCTAACACTGTACTAGGTCTGATGCTAACCCTAACCCTAACCCTAACACTATCCTAGGGCTGATGCTAACCCTAACCCTAACAATATCTTAGGCCTGATGATATCCCTAACCCTAACCCTAACACTATCCTAGGGCTTATGCTAACCCTAACCCTAGCCCTAACACTATCCTAGGGCTGATTCTAACCGTAAACCTAACACTATCCTAGGCCTGATGCTAACCCTAACCCTTACCCTAACACTATCCTAGGGCTGATGCTAAACCTAACCATAACCCTAACACTATCCTAGGGCTGATGCTAACCCTAACCCTAACCCTAACACTCTCCTAGGGCTGAGGCTAACGCTAACCCTAACACTATCCTAGGGCTGATGCTAACCCTATACCTAACCCTAACACTATCCTAGGGCTGATGCTAACCCTAACCCTAACCCTAACACTATCCTAGGGCCGATGCTAACCCTAATCCTAACCCTAACACTATCCTAGGCCTGATGATAACAATATCCCTAACCCTAACACAATCCTAGGGCTTATGCTAACCCTAATCCTAACACTAACACTATTCTAGGGCTGATGCTAACCCTAACCCTAACCCTAACACTATCCTAGGGCTGATGCTAACCCTAAACCTAACCCTAACACTATCCTAGTGCTGATGCTAGCCCTAACACAAACACTATCCTAGGGCTGATGCTAACCCTAACCCTAACACTATCCTAGGGCTGATTCTAACCCTAACCCTAACCCTAACACTATTCTAGGGCTGACGCTAACCATAAACCTAACCCTAACCCAGACACTATTCTAGGGCTGATGCTAACCCTAACCCTAACCCTAACACTATCCTTGGGCTGATGCTAACCCTAACCCTAACCCTAACACTATCCTAGGGCTGATACTAAACCTAACCCTAACACTATCTTAGGGCTGATGCTAACCCTAACCCTAACCCTAACACTATCCTAGGGCTGATGCTAACCCTAACCCTAACACTATCCTAGGGATGATGCTAACCCTAACCCTAACCCTAACCCTAACACTCTCCTACGGCTGAGGCTAACCCTAACCCTAACCCTAACACTATCCTAGGGCTGATGCTAACCCTAACCCTAACACTATCCTAGGGATGATGCTAACCCTAACCCTAACCCTAACCCTAACACTATCCTACGGCTGATGCTAACCCTAACCCTAACCCTAACACTATCCTAGGGCTGATGCTAACCCTAACCCTAACACTATCCTAGGCCTGATTCTAACCCTAACCTTAACACTATCCTAGGGCTGATGCTAACCCTAACCCTAACCCTAACACTATCCTAGGCCTGATGCTAACCCTATCCCTAACCCTAACACTCTCCTAGGGCTGAGGCTAACCCTAACCCTAACACTATCCTAGGGCTGATGCTAACCCTAACCCTAACCCTAACACTATCCTAGGGTTGATGCTAACCCTAACCCTAACACTATCCTAGGCCTGATGCTAACCCTAACCCTAACCCTAACACTATCCTAGGGCTGATGCTAACCCTAACCCTAACACTATCCTAGGGCTGATGCTAACCCGACCCCTAACCCTAACACTATCCTAGGGCTGATGCTAACCCTAACCCCAAACCTAACACTATCCTAGAGCTGATGCTAACCCTAACACTAACCCTAACCCTAAACCTAATAGTATCCTAGGGCTGATGTTAACCGTAACCCTAACCCTAACACTATCCTAGGGTTGATGCTAACCCTAACCCTAACACTATCCTCGGGCTGAAGCTAACCCTAAACCTCACCCTAACACTATCCTAGGTCTGATGCTAACCCTAGCCCCCACACAATCCTAGGCCTGATGATAACCCTAACCCTAACACGATCGTAGGGCTGATGCTAACCCTAACCCTAAACCTAACACTATCCTAGAGCTGATGCTAACCCTACCCCTAACACTATCATAGGCCTGATGATAACCCTAACCCTAACCCTAACACTATCCTAGGGCTGATGCTAACCCTAACCCTAACACTATCCTAGGGCTGATGCTAACCCTAACCCTAACCCTTACACTATCCTAGGGCTGATGCTAACCCTAACCCTAACCCTAACACTATCCTACGGCTGATGATAACCCTAACCCTAACCCTAACACTATCCTAGGGCTGATGCTAACCCTAACCCTAACACTATCCTAGGCCTGATGCTAACCCTAACCCTAACCCTAACACTATCCTAGGCCTGATGCTAACATTATAACTAACCCTAACACTCTCCTAGGGCTGAGGCTAACCCTAACCCTAACACTATCCTAGGGCTGATGCTAACCCTAACCCTAACCCTAACAGTATCCTAGGGCTGATACTAACCCTAACCATAACCCTAACAATATCCTAGGGCTGATGCTAACCCTAACCCTAACAATATCCTAGGGCTGATGCTAACCCTAACACTAACCCTAACACTATCCTAGGGCTGATGCTAACCCTAACCCCAAACCTAACACTATCCTAGATCTGATGCTAACCCTAACACTAACCCTAACCCTAACCCTAACACTATCCTAGGGCTGATGCTAAACCTAACCCTAACCCTAACACTATCCTACTGCTGATGATAACCCTAACCCTAACCCTAACACTATCCTAGGGGTGATGCTAACCCTAACCCTAACACTATCCTATTCCTGATGCTAACCCTAACCCTAACACTATCCTAGGCCTGATGCTAATCCTAACCCTAACACTATCCTAGGGCTGATGCTAACCCTAACGCTAACACTCTCCTAGGGCTGAGGCTAACCCTAACCCTAACAGTATCCTAGGGCTGATGCTAACCCTAACCCTAACCCTAACACTATCCTAGGGTTGATGCTAACCCTAACCCTAACACTATCCTACGGCTGATGCTAACCCTAACCCTCACCCTAACACTATCCTAGGTCTGATGCTAACCCTAGCCCTCACACAATCCTAGGCGTGATGGTAACCCTAACCCTAACACTATCCTAGGGTTGATGCTAACCCTAACCCTAACACTATCCTCGGGCTGAAGCTAACCCTAACCCTCACCCTAACACTATCCTAGGTTTGATGCTAACCCTATCCCTAACACAATCCTAGGCTTGATGATAACACTAACCCTAACACGATCCTAGGGATGATGCTAACCCTAACCCTAACACTATCCTAGAGCTGAGGCTAACCCTAACCCTAACACTATCCTAGGCCGGATGATAACCCCAACCCTAACCCTAACACTATCCTAGGGCTGATGCTAACCCTAACCCGAACACTATCCTAGGGCTGATGCTAACCCTAACCCTAACCCTAACACTATCCTTGAGCTGATGCTAACCCTAACCCTAACCCTAACCGTAACCCTAATACTATCCTAGGGCTGATTCCAGCCGTATCCCTAACCCTAACACTATCCTCGGGTTGATGATAACCTAACCCTAACACTATCCTAGGGCTGATGCTAACCCTAACCGTAACCCTCACACTATCCTAGAGCTGATGCTAACCCTAACCCTAACACTATCCTAGGCCTGATGATAACCCTAACCCTAACCCTAACACTATCCTAGGGCTGATGCTAACCCTAACCCTAACACTATCCTAGGGCTGATGCTAACCCTAACCCTAACCCTAACACTATCCTAGGGCTCACGCTAACCATAACCCTAACCCTAACCCGAACACTATCCTAGGGCTGATGCTAATCCTAACCCTAACCCTAACACTATCCTAGGGCTGATGCTAACCCTAACACTAACACTATCCTAGGGCTGATGCTAACCCTAACCCTAACCCTAACACTATCCTAGGGCTGATGCTAACCCTAACCTTAGCACTATCCTAGGGCTGATGCTAACCCTAACCCTAACACTATCTGAGGGCTGATGCTAACCCTAATTCTAACTCTAACACTATCCTAGGGCTGATGCTAACCCTAACCCTAACCCTAACACTGTACTAGGTCTGATGCTAACCCTAACCCTAACCCTAACACTATCCTAGGGCTGATGCTAACCCTAACCCTAACAATATCTTAGGCCTGATGATATCCCTAACCCTAGCCCTAACACTATCCTAGGGCTGATTCTAACCGTAAACCTAACACTATCCTAGGCCTGATACTAACCCTAACCCTTACCCTAACACTATCCTAGGGCTGATGCTAAACCTAACCATAACCCTAACACTATCCTAGGGCTGATGCTAACCCTAACCCTAACCCTAACACTCTCCTAGGGATGAGGCTAACGCTAACCCTAACACTATCCTAGGGCTGATGCTAACCCTATCCCTAACCCTAACACTATCCTAGGGCTGATGCTAACCCTAACCCTAACCCTAACACTATCCTAGGGCCGATGCTAACCCTAATCGTAACCCTAACACTATCCTAGGCCTGATGACAACAATATCCCTAACCCTAACGCAATCCTAGGGCTTATGCTAACCCTAATCCTAACACTAACACTATCCTAGGGCTGATGCTAACCCTAACCCTAACCCTAACACTATCCTAGGGCTGATGCTAACCCTAAACCTAACCCTAACACTATCCTAGTGCTGATGCTAGCCCTAACACAAACACTATCCTAGGGCTGATGCTAACCCTAACCCTAACACTATCCTAGGGCTGATTCTAACCCTAACCCTAACCCTAACACTATTCTAGGGCTGACACTAACCATAAACCTAACCCTAACCCAGACACTATTCTAGGGCTGATGCTAACCCTAACCCTAACCCTAACACTATCCTTGGGCTGATGCTAACCCTAACCCTAACCCTAACACTATCCTAGGGCTGATACTAAACCTAACCCTAACACTATCTTAGGGCTGATGCTAACCCTAACCCTAACCCTAACACTATCCTAGGGCTGATGCTAACCCTAACCCTAACACTATCCTAGGGATGATGCTAACCCTAACCCTAACCCTAACCCTAACACTCTCCTACGGCTGAGGCTAACCCTAACCCTAACCCTAACACTATCCTAGGGCTGATGCTAACCCTAACCCTAACACTATCCTAGGGATGATGCTAACCCTAACCCTAACCCTAACCCTAACACTATCCTACGGCTGATGATAACCCTAACCCTAACCCTAACACTATCCTAGGGCTGATGCTAACCCTAACCCTAACACTATCCTAGGCCTGATTCTAACCCTAACCTTAACACTATCCTAGGGCTGATGCTAACCTTAACCCTAACCCTAACACTATCCTGGGCCTGATGCTAACCCTATCCCTAACCCTAACACTCTCCTAGGGCTGAGGCTAACCCTAACCCTAACACTATCCTAGGGCTGATGCTAACCCTAACCCAAACCCTAACACTATCCTGGGGTTGATGCTAACCCTAACCCTAACACTATCCTAGGCCTGATGCTAACCCTAACCCTAACCCTAACACTATCCTAGGGCTGATGCTAACCCTAACCCTAACACTATCCTAGGGCTGATGTTAACCCGACCCCTAACCCTAACACTATCCTAGGGCTGATGCTAACCCTAACCCCAAACCTAACACTATCCTAGAGCTGATGCTAACCCTAACACTAACCCTAACCCTAAACCTAATAGTATCCTAGGGCTGATGTTAACCGTAACCCTAACCCTAACACTATCCTAGGGTTGATGCTAACCCTAACCCTAACACTATGCTCGGGCTGAAGCTAACCCTAAACCTCACCCTAACACTATACTAGGTCTGATGCTAACCCTCGCCCCCACACAATCCTAGGCCTGATGATAACCCTAACCCTAACACGATCGTAGGGCTGATGCTAACCCTAACCCTAAACCTAACACTATCCTAGAGCTGATGCTAACCCTAACCCTAACACTATCATAGGCCTGATGATAACCCTAACCCTAACCCTAACACTATCCTAGGGCTGATGCTAACCCTAACCCTAACACTATCCTAGGGCTGATGCTAACCCTAACCCTAACCCTTACACTATCCTAGGGCTGATGCTAACCCTAACCCTAACCCTAACACTATCCTACGGCTGATGATAACCCTAACCCTAACCCTAACACTATCCTAGGGCTGATGCTAACCCTAACCCTAACACTATCCTAGGCCTGATGCTAACCCTAACCCTAACACTATCCTAGGGCTGATGCTAACCCTAACCCTAACTCTAACACTATCCTAGGCCTGATGCTAACATTATAACTAACCCTAACACTCTCCTAGGGCTGAGGCTAACCCTAACCCTAACACTATCCTAGGGCTGATGCTAACCCTAACTCTAACCCTAACAGTATCCTATGGCTGATGCTAACCCTAACCCTAACACTATCCTAGGGCTGATACTAACCCTAACCATAACCCTAACACTATCCTAGGGCTGATGCTAACCCTAACCCTAACAATATCCTAGGGCTGATGCTAACCCTAAGACTAACCCTAACACTATCCTAGGGCTGATGCTAACCCTAACCCCAAACCTAACACTATCCTAGATCTGATGCTAACCCTAACACTAACCCTAACCCTAACCCTAACACTATCCTAGGGCTGATGCTAAACCTAACCCTAACCCTAACACTATCCTACTGCTGATGATAACCCTAACCCTAACCCTAACACTATCCTAGGGCTGATGCTAACCCTAACCCTAACACTATCCTATTCCTGATGCTAACCCTAACCCTAAAAGTATCCTAGGCCTGATGCTAATCCTAACCCTAACACTATCCTAGGGCTGATGCTAACCCTAACGCTAACACTCTCCTAGGGCTGAGGCTAACCCTAACCCTAACAGTATCCTAGGGCTGATGCTAACCCTAACCCTAACCCTAACACTATCCTAGGGTTGATGCTAACCCTAACCCTAACACTATCCTACGGCTGATGCTAACCCTAACCCTCACCCTAACACTATCCTAGGTCTGATGCTAACCCTAGCCCTCACACAATCCTAGGCGTGATGATAACCCTAAGCCTAACACGATCCTAGGGCTGATGCTAACCCTAACCCTAACCCTAACACTATCCTAGAGGTGATGCTAACCCTAACCCTAACACTATCATAGGCCTGATGATAACCCTAACCCTAACCCTAACACTATCCTAGGGCTGATGCTAACCCTAACCCTAACACTATCCTAGGTCTCATGCTAACACTAACCCTAACCCTAACACTATCCTAGGGCTGATGCTAACCCTAACCCTAACCCTAAAACTATCCTAGGACTGATGCTAACCCTAACCCTAACCCTAACACTATCCTACGGCTGATGATAACCCTAACCCTAACCCTAACACTATCCAAGGGCTGATGCTAACCCTAACCCTAACACTATCCTAGGCCTGATGCTAACCCTAACCCTAACACTATCCTAGGGCTGATGCTAACCCTAACCCTAACCCTAACAATATCCTAGGCCTGATGCTAACCCTATCCCTAACCCTAACATTCTCCTAGGGCTGAGGCGAACCCTAACCCCAACACTATCCTAGGGCTGATGCTAACCCTAACCCTAACCCTAACACTATCCTAAGGCTGATGCTAACCATAACCCTAACACTATCCTAGGCCTGATGCTAACCCTAACCCTACCTCTAACACTATCCTAGGGCTGATGCTAACCCTAACCCTAACACTATCCTAGGGCTGATACTAACCCGAACCTTAACCCTAACACTATCCTAGGGCTGATGCTCACCCTAACCCTAACACTATCCTAGGGCTGATACTAACCCTAACCATAACCCTAACACTATCCTAGGGCTGATGCTAACCCTAACCCTAACAATATCCTAGAGCTGATGCTAACCCTAACCCTAACCCTAACACTATCCTGGGGCTGATGCTAACCCTAACCCCAACCCTAACACTATCCTAGAGCTGATGCTAACCCTAACACTAACCCTAACCCTAACCCTAACACTATCCTAGGGCTGATGCTAAACCTAACTCTAACCCTAACACTATCCTACGGCTGATGATAACCCTAACCCTAACCCTAACACTATCCTAGGGCTGATGCTAACCCTAACCCCAACACTATCCTTGGGCTGATGCTAACCCTAACCCTAACACTATCCTAGTCCTGATGCTAACACTAACGCTAACACTATGCTAGGGCTGATGCTAACCCTAACCCTAACCCTAACACTATCCTAGGCCTGATGCTAACCCTATCCCTAACCCTAACACTCTCCTAGGGCTGAGGCTAACCCTAACCCTAACACTATCCTAGGGCTGATGCTAACCCTAACCCTAACCCTAACACTATCCTAGGCCTGATGCTAACTCTAACCCTAACCCTAACACTATCCTAGGGCTGATGCTAACCCTAACCCTAACACTATCCTAGGACTGATGCTAACCCGAACCCTAACCCTAACACTATCCTAGGGCTGATGCTAACCCTAACCCTAACACTATCCTAGGGCTGATACTAACCCTATCCATAACCCTAACACTATCCTAGGGCTGATTCTAACCCTAACCCTAACAATATCCTAGAGCTGATGCTAACCCTAACCCTAACCCTAACACTATCCTAGGGCTGATGCTAACCCTAACCCCAACCCTAACACTATCCTAGAGCTGATGCTAACCCTAACCCTAACCCTAACCCTAACCCTAACGCTAATACTATCCTAGGGCTGATGCTAACCGTAACCCTAACCCTAACAATATCCTAGGGTTGATGCTAACCCTAACACTAACACTATCCTAGAGCTGAAGCTAACCCTAACCCTCACCATAACACTATCCTAGGTCTCATGCTAACCGTAGCCCTCACACAATCCTAGGCCTGATGATAACCCTAACCCTAACACGATCCTAGGGCTGATGCTAACCCTAACCCTAACCTTAACACTATCCTAGAGCTGATGCTAACTCTAACCCTAACACTATCCTAGGCTTGATTATTACCCTAACCCTAACCCTAACACTATCCTAGGGCTGATGCTAACCCTAACCCTAACACTATCCTAGGGCTGATGCTAACCGTAACCCTAAACCTAACACTATCCTAGGTCTGATGATAACCCTAACCCTAACACTATCCTAGGGCTTATGCTAACCCTAACCCTAACACTATCCTAGGGCTGATGCTAAACCTAACCCTAACCCTAACACTATCCTAGGGCTGATGCTAACCCTAACCCTAACCCTAAAACTATCCTAGGGCTGATGCTAACCCTAACAGTAACACTATCCTAGAGCTGATGCTAACCCTAACCCTAACCCTAACACTATCCTAGGGCTGACGCTAACCATAACCCTAACCCTAACCCAGACACTATCCTAGGGCTGATGCTAACCCTAACCCTTACCGTAACACTATCCTAGGGCTGATGCTAACCCTAACCCTAACCCTAAAACTATCCTAGGGCTGATGCTAACCCTAACCCTAACACTATCTTAGGGCTGATGCTAACCCTAACCCTAACCCTAACACTATCCTAGGGCTGATGCTAACCCTAACCCTAACCCTAACACTATCCTAGGGCCGATGCTAACCCTAATCCTAACCCTAACACTATCCTAGGCCTGATGATAACCCTATCCCTAACCCTAACAAAATCCTAGGGCTTATGCTAACCCTAATCCTAACACTAACACTATCTTAGGGCTGATGCTAACCCTAACCCTAACCCTAACACTATCCTAGGGCTGATGCTAACCCTAACACTAACACTATCTTAGGGCTGATGCTAACCCTAACCCTAACCCTAACACTATCCTAGGGCTGATGCTAACCCTAAACCTAACACAATCCTAGGGCTGATGCTAACCCTAACCCTAACCCTGGCACTATTCTAGGGCTGACGCTAACCATAAAACTAACCCTAACCCAGACACTATCCTAGGGCTGATCCTAACCCTAACCCTAACCGTAACACTATCCTCGGGCTGATGCTAACCCTAACCCTAACCCTAACACTATCCTAGGGCTGATGCTAACCCTAACCCTAACACTATCCTAGGGATGATCCTAACCCTAACCCTAACACTCTCCTAGGGCTGAGGCTAACCCTAACCCTAACCCTAACACTATCCTAGGGCTGATGCTAACCCTACCCTAACACTATCCTAGGGATGATGCTAACCCTAACCCTAACCCTAACCCTAACACTATCCTACGGCTGATTATAACCCTAACCCTAACCCTAACACTATCCTAGGGCTGATGGTAACCCTAACCCTAACACTATCCTAGGCCTGATTCTAACCCTAACCCTAACACTATCCTAGGGCTGATGCTAACCCTAACCCTAACCCTAACAGTATCGTAGGGCTGATGCTAACCCTAACTCTAACACTATCCTAGGCCTGATGCTAACCCTAACCCTAACCCTAACACTATCCTAGGTCTGATGCTAACCCTATCCCTAACACTATCCTAGGGCTGATGGTAACCCGAACCCTAACCCTAACACTATCCTAGGGCTGATGCTAACCCTAACCCTAACACTATCCTAGGGCTGATACTAACCCTAACCATAACCCTAACACTATCCTAGGGCTGATGCTAACCCTAACCCTAACAATATCCTAGGGCTGATGCTAACCCTAACCCTAACCCTAACACTATCCTAGGGCTGATGCTAACCCTAACCCCAACCCTAACACTATCCTAGAGCTGATGCTAACCCTAACACTAACCCTAACCATAACCCTAACACTATCCTAGGGCTGATGCTAAACCTAACCCTAACCCTAACACTATCCTACGGCTGATGATAACCCTAACCATAACCCTAACACTATCCTAGGGCTGATGCTAACCCTAACCCTAACACTATCCTAGGCCTGATGCTAACCCTAACCCTAACACTATCCTAGGCCTGATGCTAATCCTAACCCTAACACTATCCTAGGGCTGATGCTAACCCTAACCCTAACACTCTCCTAGGGCTGATGCTAACCCTAACCCTAAGCCTAACACTATCCTAGGGTTGATGCTAACCCTAACCCTAACACTATCCTACGGCTGATGCTAACCCTAACCCTCACCCTAACACTATCCTAGGTCTGATGCTAACCCTAGCCCTCACACAATCCTACGCGTGTTGATAACCCTAAGCCTAACACGATCCTAGGGCTGATGCTAACCCTAACCCTAACCCTAACACTATCCTAGAGGTGATGCTAACCCTAACCCTAACAGTATCATAAGCCTGATGATAACCCTAACCCTAACCCTAACACTATCCTAGGGCTGATGCTAACCCTAACCCTAACACTATCCTAGGTCTGATGCTAACACTAACCCTAACCCTAACACTATCCTAGGGCTGATGCTAACCCAAACCCTAACCCTAAAACTATCCTAGGGCTGATGCTAACCCTAACGCTAACACTAACACTATCCTAGAGCTGAAGCTAACCCTAACAATCACCCTAACACTATCCTAGGTCTGATGCTAACCGTAGCCCTCACACAATCCTACGCCTGATGATAACCCTAACCCTAACACGATCCTAGGGCTGATGCTAACCCTAACCCTAACCTTAACACTATCCTAGAGCTGATGCTAACCCTAACCCTAACACTATCCTAGGCTTGATTATAACCCTAACCCTAACACTATCCTCGGGCTGATGCTAACCCTAACCCTAACACTATCCTAGGGCTGATGCTAACCCTAACCCTAACCCTAACACTATCCTAGGGCTGATGCTAACCCTAACCCTAACAGTAACACTATCCTACGGCCGATGCTAACCCTAATCCTAACCCTAACACTATCCTAGGTCTGATGATAACCCTAACCCTAACCCTAACTCCTTCCTAGGGCTTATGCTAACCCTAATCCTAACACTATCCTAGGGCTGATGCTAAACCTAACCCTAACCCTAACACTATCCTAGGGCTGATGCTAACCCTAACCCTAAACCTAAAACTATCCTAGGGCTGATGCTAACCCTAACAGTAACACTATCCTATGGCTGATGCTAACCCTAACCCTAACCCTAACACTATCCTATTGCTGACGCTAACCATAACCCTAACCCTAACCCAGACACTATCCTAGGGCTGATGCTAACCCTAACCCTTACCCTAACACTACCTTAGGGCTGATGCTAACCCTAACCCTAACCCTAACACTATCCTAGGGCTGATGCTAACCCTAACCCTAACCCTAACACTATCCTAGGGCCGATGCTAACCCTAATCCTAACCCTAACACTATCCTAGGCCTGATGATAACCCTATCCCTAACCCTAACACAATCCTAGGGCTTATCCTAACCCTAATCCTAACACTAACACTATCCTAGGGCTGATGCTAACCCTAACCCTAACACTCTCCTAGGGCTGATGCTAACCCTAAACCTAACCCTAACACTATCCTAGTGCTGATGCTAGCCATAACACTAACACTATCCTAGGGCTGATGCTAACCCTAACCCTAACACTATCCTAGGGCTGATGCTAACCCTAACCCTAACACTAACACTATTCTAGGGCTGACGCTAACCATTAACCTAACCCTAACCCAGACACTATCCTAGGGCTGATGCTAACCCTAACCCTAACCCTATCACTATCCTTGGGCTGATGCTAACCCTAACCCTAACCCTAACACTATCCTAGGGCTGATGCTAACCCTAACCCTAACACTATCTTAGGGCTGATGCTAACCCTAACCCTAACCCTAACACTCTCCTAGGGCTGATGCTAACCCTAACACTAACACTATCCTAGGGATGATGCTAACCCTAACCCTAACCCTAACCCTAATACTCTCCTAGGGCTGAGGCTAACCCTAACCCTAACCCTAACACTATCCTAGGGCTGATGCTAACCCTAACCCTAACACTATCCTAGGGATGATGCTAACCCTAACCCTAACCCTAACACTAACACTATCCTACGGATGATGATAACCCTAACCCTAACCCTAACACTATCCTAGGGCTGATGCTAACCCTAACCCTAACACTATCCTAGGCCTGATTCTAACCCTAACCTTAACACTATCCTAGGGCTGATGCTAACCCTAACCCTAACCCTAACACTATCCTAGGCCTGATGCTAACCCTATCCCTAACCCTAACACTCTCCTAGGGCTGAGGCTAACCCTAACCATAACACTATCCTAGGGCTGATGCTAACCCTAACCCTAACCCTAACACTATCCTAGGGTTGAAGCTAACCCTAACCCTAACACTATCCTAGGAATGATGCTAACCCTAACCCTAACCCTAACACTATCCTAGGACTGGTGCTAACCCTAACCCTAACACTATCCTAGGGCTGATGCTAACCCGACCCCTAACCCTAACACTATCCTAGGGCTGATGCTAACCCAGCCCCAAACCTAACACTATCCTAGAGCTGATGCTAACCCTAACACTAACCCTAACCCTAAACCTAATATTATCCTAGGGCTGATGTTAACCGTAACCCTAACCCTAACACTATCCTAGGGTTGATGCTAACCCTAACCCTAACACTATCCTCGGGCTGAAGCTAACCCTAACCCTCACCCTAACACTATCCTAGGTCTGATGCTAACCCTAGCCCCCACACAATCCTAGGCCTGATGATAACCCTAACCCTAACACGATCGTAGGGCTGATGCTAACCCTAACCCTAACACTATCCTAGGGCTGATACTAACCCTATCCATAACCCTAACACTATCCTAGGGCTGATTCTAACCCTAACCCTAACAATATCCTAGAGCTGATGCTAACCCTAACCCTAACCCTAACACTATCCTAGGGCTGATGCTAACCCTAACCCCAACCCTAACACTATCCTAGAGCTGATGCTAACCCTAACCCTAACCCTAACCCTAACCCTAACGCTAATACTATCCTAGGGCTGATGCTAACCGTAACCCTAACCCTAACAATATCCTAGGGTTGATGCTAACCCTAACACTAACACTATCCTAGAGCTGAAGCTAACCCTAACCCTCACCATAACACTATCCTAGGTCTCATGCTAACCGTAGCCCTCACACAATCCTAGGCCTGATGATAACCCTAACCCTAACACGATCCTAGGGCTGATGCTAACCCTAACCCTAACCTTAACACTATCCTAGAGCTGATGCTAACTCTAACCCTAACACTATCCTAGGCTTGATTATTACCCTAACCCTAACCCTAACACTATCCTAGGGCTGATGCTAACCCTAACCCTAACACTATCCTAGGGCTGATGCTAACCGTAACCCTAACCCTAACACTATCCTAGGTCTGATGATAACCCTAACCCTAACACTATCCTAGGGCTTATGCTAACCCTAACCCTAACACTATCCTAGGGCTGATGCTAAACCTAACCCTAACCCTAACACTATCCTAGGGCTGATGCTAACCCTAACCCTAACCCTAAAACTATCCTAGGGCTGATGCTAACCCTAACAGTAACACTATCCTAGAGCTGATGCTAACCCTAACCCTAACCCTAACACTATCCTAGGGCTGACGCTAACCATAACCCTAACCCTAACCCAGACACTATCCTAGGGCTGATGCTAACCCTAACCCTTACCCTAACACTATCCTAGGGCTGATGCTAACCCTAACCCTAACCCTAAAACTATCCTAGGGCTGATGCTAACCCTAACCCTAACACTATCTTAGGGCTGATGCTAACCCTAACCCTAACCCTAACACTATCCTAGGGCTGATGCTAACCCTAACCCTAACCCTAACACTATCCTAGGGCCGATGCTAACCCTAATCCTAACCCTAACACTATCCTAGGCCTGATGATAACCCTATCCCTAACCCTAACAAAATCCTAGGGCTTATGCTAACCCTAATCCTAACACTAACACTATCCTAGGGCTGATGCTAACCCTAACCCTAACCCTAACACTATCCTAGGGCTGATGCTAACCCTAAACCTAACACAATCCTAGGGCTGATGCTAACCCTAACCCTAACCCTGGCACTATTCTAGGGCTGACGCTAACCATAAACCTAACCCTAACCCAGACACTATCCTAGGGCTGATCCTAACCCTAACCCTAACCGTAACACTATCCTCGGGCTGATGCTAACCCTAACCCTAACCCTAACACTATCCTAGGGCTGATGCTAACCCTAACCCTAACACTATCCTAGGGATGATCCTAACCCTAACCCTAACACTCTCCTAGGGCTGAGGCTAACCCTAACCCTAACCCTAACACTATCCTAGGGCTGATGCTAACCCTACCCTAACACTATCCTAGGGATGATGCTAACCCTAACCCTAACCCTAACCCTAACACTATCCTACGGCTGATTATAACCCTAACCCTAACCCTAACACTATCCTAGGGCTGATGGTAACCCTAACCCTAACACTATCCTAGGCCTGATTCTAACCCTAACCCTAACACTATCCTAGGGCTGATGCTAACCCTAACCCTAACCCTAACAGTATCGTAGGGCTGATGCTAACCCTAACTCTAACACTATCCTAGGCCTGATGCTAACCCTAACCCTAACCCTAACACTATCCTAGGTCTGATGCTAACCCTATCCCTAACACTATCCTAGGGCTGATGGTAACCCGAACCCTAACCCTAACACTATCCTAGGGCTGATGCTAACCCTAACCCTAACACTATCCTAGGGCTGATACTAACCCTAACCATAACCCTAACACTATCCTAGGGCTGATGCTAACCCTAACCCTAACAATATCCTAGGGCTGATGCTAACCCTAACCCTAACCCTAACACTATCCTAGGGCTGATGCTAACCCTAACCCCAACCCTAACACTATCCTAGAGCTGATGCTAACCCTAACACTAACCCTAACCATAACCCTAACACTATCCTAGGGCTGATGCTAAACCTAACCCTAACCCTAACACTATCCTACGGCTGATGATAACCCTAACCATAACCCTAACACTATCCTAGGGCTGATGCTAACCCTAACCCTAACACTATCCTAGGCCTGATGCTAACCCTAACCCTAACACTATCCTAGGCCTGATGCTAATCCTAACCCTAACACTATCCTAGGGCTGATGCTAACCCTAACCCTAACACTCTCCTAGGGCTGATGCTAACCCTAACCCTAAGCCTAACACTATCCTAGGGTTGATGCTAACCCTAACCCTAACACTATCCTACGGCTGATGCTAACCCTAACCCTCACCCTAACACTATCCTAGGTCTGATGCTAACCCTAGCCCTCACACAATCCTACGCGTGTTGATAACCCTAAGCCTAACACGATCCTAGGGCTGATGCTAACCCTAACCCTAACCCTAACACTATCCTAGAGGTGATGCTAACCCTAACCCTAACAGTATCATAAGCCTGATGATAACCCTAACCCTAACCCTAACACTATCCTAGGGCTGATGCTAACCCTAACCCTAACACTATCCTAGGTCTGATGCTAACACTAACCCTAACCCTAACACTATCCTAGGGCTGATGCTAACCCAAACCCTAACCCTAAAACTATCCTAGGGCTGATGCTAACCCTAACGCTAACACTAACACTATCCTAGAGCTGAAGCTAACCCTAACAATCACCCTAACACTATCCTAGGTCTGATGCTAACCGTAGCCCTCACACAATCCTACGCCTGATGATAACCCTAACCCTAACACGATCCTAGGGCTGATGCTAACCCTAACCCTAACCTTAACACTATCCTAGAGCTGATGCTAACCCTAACCCTAACACTATCCTAGGCTTGATTATAACCCTAACCCTAACACTATCCTCGGGCTGATGCTAACCCTAACCCTAACACTATCCTAGGGCTGATGCTAACCCTAACCCTAACCCTAACACTATCCTAGGGCTGATGCTAACCCTAACCCTAACAGTAACACTATCCTACGGCCGATGCTAACCCTAATCCTAACCCTAACACTATCCTAGGTCTGATGATAACCCTAACCCTAACCCTAACTCCTTCCTAGGGCTTATGCTAACCCTAATCCTAACACTATCCTAGGGCTGATGCTAAACCTAACCCTAACCCTAACACTATCCTAGGGCTGATGCTAACCCTAACCCTAAACCTAAAACTATCCTAGGGCTGATGCTAACCCTAACAGTAACACTATCCTATGGCTGATGCTAACCCTAACCCTAACCCTAACACTATCCTATTGCTGACGCTAACCATAACCCTAACCCTAACCCAGACACTATCCTAGGGCTGATGCTAACCCTAACCCTTACCCTAACACTACCTTAGGGCTGATGCTAACCCTAACCCTAACCCTAACACTATCCTAGGGCTGATGCTAACCCTAACCCTAACCCTAACACTATCCTAGGGCCGATGCTAACCCTAATCCTAACCCTAACACTATCCTAGGCCTGATGATAACCCTATCCCTAACCCTAACACAATCCTAGGGCTTATCCTAACCCTAATCCTAACACTAACACTATCCTAGGGCTGATGCTAACCCTAACCCTAACACTCTCCTAGGGCTGATGCTAACCCTAAACCTAACCCTAACACTATCCTAGTGCTGATGCTAGCCATAACACTAACACTATCCTAGGGCTGATGCTAACCCTAACCCTAACACTATCCTAGGGCTGATGCTAACCCTAACCCTAACACTAACACTATTCTAGGGCTGACGCTAACCATTAACCTAACCCTAACCCAGACACTATCCTAGGGCTGATGCTAACCCTAACCCTAACCCTATCACTATCCTTGGGCTGATGCTAACCCTAACCCTAACCCTAACACTATCCTAGGGCTGATGCTAACCCTAACCCTAACACTATCTTAGGGCTGATGCTAACCCTAACCCTAACCCTAACACTCTCCTAGGGCTGATGCTAACCCTAACACTAACACTATCCTAGGGATGATGCTAACCCTAACCCTAACCCTAACCCTAATACTCTCCTAGGGCTGAGGCTAACCCTAACCCTAACCCTAACACTATCCTAGGGCTGATGCTAACCCTAACCCTAACACTATCCTAGGGATGATGCTAACCCTAACCCTAACCCTAACACTAACACTATCCTACGGCTGATGATAACCCTAACCCTAACCCTAACACTATCCTAGGGCTGATGCTAACCCTAACCCTAACACTATCCTAGGCCTGATTCTAACCCTAACCTTAACACTATCCTAGGGCTGATGCTAACCCTAACCCTAACCCTAACACTATCCTAGGCCTGATGCTAACCCTATCCCTAACCCTAACACTCTCCTAGGGCTGAGGCTAACCCTAACCATAACACTATCCTAGG
The DNA here is from genome assembly GCF_020740605.2 of Lemur catta. NCBI lineage: Eukaryota > Metazoa > Chordata > Mammalia > Primates > Lemuridae > Lemur > Lemur catta. The sequence goes on along the minus strand of NW_025423752.1, from coordinate 108,214 downwards.
GCTGATGCTAACCCTAACCCTAACCCTAACACTATCCTAGGGTTGAAGCTAACCCTAACCCTAACACTATCCTAGGAATGATGCTAACCCTAACCCTAACCCTAACACTATCCTAGGACTGGTGCTAACCCTAACCCTAACACTATCCTAGGGCTGATGCTAACCCGACCCCTAACCCTAACACTATCCTAGGGCTGATGCTAACCCAGCCCCAAACCTAACACTATCCTAGAGCTGATGCTAACCCTAACACTAACCCTAACCCTAAACCTAATATTATCCTAGGGCTGATGTTAACCGTAACCCTAACCCTAACACTATCCTAGGGTTGATGCTAACCCTAACCCTAACACTATCCTCGGGCTGAAGCTAACCCTAACCCTCACCCTAACACTATCCTAGGTCTGATGCTAACCCTAGCCCCCACACAATCCTAGGCCTGATGATAACCCTAACCCTAACACGATCGTAGGGCTGATGCTAACCCTAACCCTAAACGTAACACTATCCTAGAGCTGATGCTAACCCTAACCCTAACACTATCATAGGCCTGATGATAACCCTAACCCTAACCCTAACACTATCCTAGGGCTGATGCTAACCCTAACCCTAACACTATCCTAGGGCTGATGCTAACCCTAACCCTAACCCTTACACTATCCTAGGGCTGATGCTAACCCTAACCCGAACCCTAACACTATCCTACGGCTGATGATAACCCTAACCCTAACCCTAACACTATCCTAGGGCTGATGCTAACCCTAACCCTAACACTATCCTAGGCCTGATGCTAACCCTAACCCTAACACTCTCCTAGGGCTGATGCTAACCCTAACCCTAACCCTAACACTATCCTAGGCCTGATGCTAACATTATAACTAACCCTAACACTCTCCTAGGGCTGAGGCTAACCCTAACCCTAACACTATCCTAGGGCTGATGCTAACCCTAACCCTAACCCTAACAGTATCCTAGGGCTGATGCTAACCCTAACCCTAACACTATCCTAGGCCTGATGCTAACCCTAACCCTAAACCTAACACTATCCTAGGGCTGATGCTAACCCTAACACTAGCACTATCCTAGGGCTAATGCTAACCCGAACCATAACCCTAACACTATCCTAGGGCTGATGCTAACCCTAACCCTAACACTATCCTAGGGCTGATGCTAACCCTAACCCTAACCCTAACCCTATCCTCGGGCTGATGGTAACCCTAACCCCAGCCCTAACACTATCCTAGAGCTGATGCTAACCCTAACACTAACCCTAACCCTAACCCTAACACTATCCTAGGGCTGATGCTAAACCTAACCCTAACCCTAACACTATCCTAGGCCTGATGCTAACCATAACCCTAACACTATCCTAGGCCTGATGCTAATACTAACCCTAACACTATCCTAGGGCTGATGCTAACCCTAACCCTAACACTCTCCTAGGGCTGAGGCTAACCCTAACCCTAACACTATCCTAGGGCTGATGATAACCCTAACCCTAACCCTAACACTATCCTACGGCTGATGCTAACCCTAACCCTCACCCTAACACTATCCTAGGTCTGATGCTAACCCTAGCCCTCACACAATCCTAGGCGTGATGATAACCCTAAGCCTAACACGATCCTAGGGCTGATGCTAACCCTAACCCTAACCTTAACACTATCCTAGAGGTGATGCTAACCCTAACCCTAACACTATCATAGGCCTGAGGATAACCATAACCCTAACCCTAACACTATCCTAGGGCTGATGCTAACCCTAACCCTAACACTATCCTAGGTCTGATGCTAACACTAACCCTAACCCTAACACTATCCTAGGGCTGATGCTAACCCTAACCCTAACCCTAAAACTATCCTAGGGCTCATGCTAACCCTAACCCTAACACTATCCTAGGCCTGATGCTAACCCTAATCCTAACACTATCCTAGGGCTGATGCTAACCCTAACCCTAACCCTAACACTATCCTAGGCCTGATGCTAACCCTATCCCTAACCCTAACACTCTCCTAGGGCTGAGGCTAACCCTAACCCTAACACTATCCTAGGGCTGATGCTAACCCTAACCCTAACCCTAACACTATCCTAAGGCTGATGCTAACCATAAGCCTAACACTATCCTAGGCCTGATGCTAACCCTAACCCTAACTCTAACACTATCCTAGGGCTGATGCTAACTCTAACACTAACACTATCCTAGGGCTGATGCTAACCCGAACCCTAACCCTAACACTATCCTAGGGCTGATGCTCACCCTAACCCTAACACTATCCTAGGGCTGATACTAACCCTAACCATAACCCTAACACTATCCTAGGGCTGATGCTAACCCTAACCCTAACAATATCCTAGAGCTGATGCTAACCCTAACCCTAACCCTAACACTATCCTAGGGCTGATGCTAACCCTAACCCCAACCCTAACACTATCCTAGAGCTGATGCTAACCCTAACACTAACCCTAACCCTAACCCTAACACTATCCTAGGGCTGATGCTAAACCTAACTCTAACCCTAACACTATCCTACGGCTGATGATAACCCTAACCCTAACCCTAACACTATCCTAGGGCTGATGCTAACCCTAACCATAACACTATCCTAGGGCTGATGCTAACCCTAACCCTAACACTATCCTAGGCCTGATGCTAACCCTAACGCTAACACTATCCTAGGGCTGATGCTAACCCTAACCCTAACACTAACACTATCCTAGGCCTGATGCTAACCCTATCCCTAACCCTAACACTGTCCTAGGGCTGAGGCTAACCCTAACCCTAACACTATCCTAGGGCTGATGCTAACCCTAACACTAACCCTAACACTATCCGAGGGCTGATGCTAACCCTAACCCTAACGCTATCCTAGGCCTAATGCTAACTCTAACCCTAACCCTAACAGTATCCTAGGGCTGATGCTAACCCTAACACTAACACTATCCTAGGGCTGATACTAACCCTAACCATAACCCTAACACTATCCTAGGGCCGATTCTAACCCTAACCCTAACAATATCCTAGAGCTGATGCTAACCGTAACCCTAACCCTAACACTATCCTAGGGCTGATGCTAACCCTAACCCTAACCCTAACCCTAACCCTAACCCTAATACTATCCTAGGGCTGATGCTAACCGTAACCCTAACCCTAACACTATCCTAGGGTTGATGCTAACCCTAACACTAACATTATCCTAGAGATGAAGCTAACCCTAACCCTCACCCTAACACTATCATAGGTCTGATGCTAACCGTAGCCCTCACACAATCCTAGGCCTGATGATAACCCTAACCCTAACACGATCCTAGGGCTGATGCTAACGCTAACCCTAACCTTAACACTATCCTAGAGCTGATGCTAACCCTAACCCTAACACTATCCTAGGCTTGATTATAACCCTAACCCTAACCCTAACACTATCCTAGGGCTGATGCTAACCCTAACCCTAACACTATCCTAGGGCTCATGCTAACCCTAACCCTAACCCTAACACTATCCTAGGGCTGATGCTAACCCTAACCCTAACCCTAACACTATCCTACGGCCGATGCTAACCCTAATCCTAACCCTAAACTATCCTAGGTCTGATGATAACCCTAACCCTAACCCTAACACTATCCTAGGGCTGATGCTAACCCTAACCCTAACCCTGAAACTATCCTAGGTCTGATGCTAACCCTAACAGTAACACTATCCTAGGGCTGATGCTAACCCTAACCCTAACCCTGACACTATCCTAGGGCTGACGCTAACCATAACCCTAACCCTAACCCAGACACTATCCTAGGGCTGATGCTAACCCTAACCCTTACCCTAACACTATCCTAGGGCTGATGCTAACCCTAACCCTAACCCTAACACTGTCCTAGGGCTGATGCTAACCCTAACCCTAACACTATCTTAGGGCTGATGCTAACCCTAACCCTAACCCTAACACTATCCTAGGGCTGATCCTAACCCTAACCCTAACACTATCCTAGGGCTGATGCTAACCCTAACCCTAACCCTAACCCTAACACTCTCCTAGGGCTGAGGCTAACCTTAACCCTAACCCTAACACTATCCTTGAGCTGATGCTAACCCTAACCCTAACCCTAACCGTAACCCTAATACTATCCTAGGGCTGATTCCAGCCGTAACCCTAACCCTAACACTATCCTAGGGTTGATGATAACCCTAACCCTAACACTATCCTCGGGCTGAAGCTAACCCTAACCCTCACCCTAACACTATCCTAGGTCTGATGCTAACCCTAGCCCCCACACTATCCTAGGCCTGATGATAACCCTAACCCTAACACGATCGTAGGGCTGATGCTAACCCTAACCCTAAACCTAACACTATCCTAGAGCTGATGCTAACCCTAATCCTAACACTATCATAGGCCTGATGATAACCCTAACCCTAACCCTAACACTATCCTAGGGCTGATGCTAACCCTAACCCTAACACTATCCTAGGGCTGATGCTAACCCTAACCCTAAACCTTACACTATCCTAGGGCTGATGCTAACCCTAACCCTAACCCTAACACTATCCTACGGCTGATGATAACCCTAACCCTAACCCTAACACTATCCTAGGGCTGATGCTAACCCTAACCCTAACACTATCCTAGGCCTGATGCTAACCCTAACCCTAACACTATCCTAGGGCTGATGCTAACCCTAACCCTAACCCTAACACTATCCTAGGCCTGATGCTAACATTATAACTAACACTAACACTCTCCTAGGGCTGAGGCTAACCCTAACCCTAACACTATCCTAGGGCTGATGCTAACCCTAACCCTAACCCTAACAGTATCCTAGGGCTGATGCTAACCCTAACCCTAACACTATCCTAGGCCTGATGCTAACGCTAACCCTAACCCTAACACTATCCTAGGGCTGATGCTAACCCTAACCCTAACACTATCCTAGGGCTGATGCTAACCCTAACACTAACCCTAACACTATCCTAGGGCTGATGCTAACCCTAACCCTAACACTATCCTAGGGCTGATACTAACAATAACCATAACCCTAACACTATCCTAGGGCTGATGCTAACCCTAACCCTAACACTATCCTAGGGCTGATGCTAACCCTAACCCTAACCCTAACACTATCCTAGGGCTGATGCTAACCCTAACCCCAGCCCTAACACTATCCTAGAGCTGATGCTATCCCTAACACTAACCCTAACCCTAACCCTAACACTATCCTAGGGCTGATGCTAAACCTAACCCTAACCCTAACACTATCCTAGGGCTGATGCTAACCCTAACCCTAACACTATCCTAGGCCTGATGCTAACCCTAACCCTAACACTATCCTAGGGCTGATGCTAACCCTAACTCTAACAGTATCCTAGGGCTGAGGCTAACCCTAACCCTAACACTATCCTAGGGCTGATGATAACCCTAACCCTAACCCTAACACTATCCTAGGGTTGATGCTAACCCTAACCCTAACACTATCCTACGGCTGATGCTAACCCTACCCCTCACCCTAACACTATCCTAGGTCTGATGCTAACCCTAGCCCTCACACAATCCTAGGCGTGATGATAACCCTAAGACTAACACGATCCTAGGGCTGATGCTAACCCTAACCCTAACCTTAACACTATCCTAGAGGTGATGCTAACCCTAACCCTAACCCTAACACTATCCTAGGCCTGATGCTAACCCTATCCCTAACCCTAACACTCTCCTAGGGCTGAGGCTAACCCTAACCCTAACACTATCCTAGTTCTGATGCTAACCCTAACCCTAACCCTAACACTATCCTAAGGCTGATGCTAACCATAACCCTAACACTATCCTACGCCTGATGCTAACCCTAACCCTAACTCTAACACTATCCTAGGGCTGATGCTAACTCTAACCCTAACACTATCCTAGGGCTGATGCTAATCCTAACCCTAACACTATCCTAGGGCTGATGCTAACCCTAACCCTAACACTATCCTAGGGCTGAGGCTAACCCTAACCCTAACACTATCCTAGGGCTGATGATAACCCTAACCCTAACCCTAACACTATCCTAGGGTTGATGCTAACCCTAACCCTAACAATATCCTACGGCTGATGCTAACCCTAACCCTCACCCTAACACTATCCTAGGTCTGATGCTAACCCTAGCCCTCACACAATCCTAGGCGTGATGATAACCCTAAGCCTAACAGGATCCTAGGGCTGATGCTAACCCTAACCCTAACCTTAACACTATCCTAGAGGTGATGCTAACCCTAACCCTAACCCTAACACTATCCTAGGCCTGATGCTAACCCTATCCCTAACCCTAACACTCTCCTAGGGCTGAGGCTAACCCTAACCCTAACACTATCCTAGGGCTGATGCTAACCCTAACCCTAACCCTAACACTATCCTAAGGCTGATGCTAACCATAACCCTAACACTATCCTAGGCCTGATGCTAACCCTAACCCTAACTCTAACACTATCCTAGGGCTGATGCTAACTCTAACCCTAACACTATCCTAGGGCTGATGCTAACCCGAACCCTAACCCTAACACTATCCTAGGGCTGATGCTCACCCTAACCCTAACACTATCCTAGGGCTGATACTAACCCTAACCCTAACCCTAACACTATCCTAGGGCTGATGCTAACCCTAACCCTAACACTATCATAGGCCTGATGATAACCCTAACCCTAACCCTAACACTATCCTAGGGCTGAAGCTAACCCTAACCCCAACCCTAACACTATCCTAGAGCTGATGCTAACCCTAACACTAACCCTAACCCTAACGCTAACACTATCCTAGGGCTGATGCTAAACCTAACTCTAACCCTAACACTATCCTACGGCTGATGATAACCCTAACCCTATCCCTAACACTATCCTAGGGCTGATGCTAACCCTAACAATAACACTATCCTAGGGCTGATGCTAACCCTACCCCTAACCCTAACCCTAACCCTAACCCTAATACTATCCTAGGGCTGATGCTAACCGTAACCCTAACCCTAACACTATCCTAGGGCTGATGCTAACCCTAACCCTAACACTATCCTAGGGCTGATACTAACAATAACCATAACCCTAACACTATCCTAGTGCTGATGCTAACCCTAACCCTAACACTATCCTAGGGCTGATGCTAACCCTAACCCTAACCCTAACACTATCCTAGGGCTGATGCTAACCCTAACCCCAGCCCTAACACTATCCTAGAGCTGATGCTAACCCTAACACTAACCCTAACCCTAACCCTAACACTATCCTAGGGCTGATGCTAAACCTAACCCTAACCCTAACACTATCCTAGGGCTGAATGCTAACCCTAACCCTAACACTATCCTAGGCCTGATGCTAACCCTAACCCTAACACTATCCTAGGGCTGATGCTAACCCTAACCCTAACACTATCCTAGGGTTGAGGCTAACCCTAACCCTAACACTATCCTAGGGCTGATGATAACCCTAACCCTAACCCTAACACTATCCTAGGGTTGATGCTAACCCTAACCCTAACCCTAACACTATCCTACGGCTGATGCTAACCCTAACCCTCACCCTAACACTATCCTAGGTCTGATGCTAACCCTAGCCCTCACACAATCCTAAGCGTGATGATAACCCTAAGCCTAACACGATCGTAGGGCTGATGCTAACCCTAACCCTAACCTTAACACTATCCTAGAGGTGATGCTAACCCTAACCCTAACCCTAACACTATCCTAGGCCTGATGCTAACCCTATCCCTAACCCTAACACTCTCCTAGGGCTGAGGCTAACCCTAACCCTAACACTATCCTAGGGCTGATGCTAACCCTAACCCTAACCCTAACACTATCCTAAGGCTGATGCTAACCATAACCCTAACACTATCCTACGCCTGATGCTAACCCTAACCCTAACTCTAACACTATCCTAGGGCTGATGCTAACTCTAACCCTAACACTATCCTAGGGCTGATGCTAACCCGAACCTTAACCCTAACACTATCCTAGGGCTGATGCTCACCCTAACCCTAACACTATCCTAGGGCTGATACTAACCCTAACCATAACCCTAACACTATCCTAGGGCTGATGCTAAACCTAACCCTAACCCTAACACTATCCTAGGGCTGATGCTAACCCTAACCCTAACACTATCCTAGGCCTGATGCTAACCCTAACCCTAACACTATCCTAGGCCTGATGCTAATCCTAACCCTAACACTATCATAGGGCTGATGCTAACCCTAACCCTAACACTATCCTAGGGCTGAGGCTAACCCTAACACTAACACTATCCTAGGGCTGATGATAACCCTATCCCTAACCCTAACACTATCCTAGGGTTGATGCTAACCCTAACCCTAACACTATCCTACGGCTGATTCTAACCCTAACCCTCACCCTAACACTATCCTAGGTCTGATGCTAACCCTAGCCCTCACACAATCCTAGGCGTGATGATAACCCTAAGCCTAACACGATCCTAGGGCTGATGCTAACCCTAACCCTAACCTTAACACTATCCTAGATGTGATGCTAACCCTAACCCTAACCCTAACACTATCCTAGGCCTGATGCTAACCCTATCCCTAACCCTAACACTCCCCTAGGGCTGAGGCTAACCCTAACCCTAACACTATCCTAGGGCTGATGCTAACCCTAACCCTAACCCTAACACTATCCTAAGGCTGATGCTAACCATAACCCTAACACTATCCTAGGCCTGATGCTAACCCTAACCCTAACTCTAACACTATCCTAGGGCTGATGCTAACTCTAACCCTAACACTATCCTAGGGCTGATGCTAACCCGAACCCTAACCCTAACACTATCCTAGGGCTGATGCTCACCCTAACCCTAACACTATCCTAGGGCTGATACTAACCCTAACCATAACCCTAACACTATCCTAGGGCTGATGCTAACCCTAACCCTAACACTATCATAGGCCTGATGATAACCCTAACCCTAACCCTAACACTATCCTAGGGCTGATGCTAACCCTAACCCCAACCCTAACACTATCCTAGAGCTGATGCTAACCCTAACATTAACCCTAACCCTAACGCTAACACTATCCTAGGGCTGATGCTAAAACTAACTCTAACCCTAACACTATCCTACGGCTGATGATAACCCTAACCCTAACCCTAACACTATCCTACGGCTGATGCTAACCCTAACCCTAACACTATCCTAGGGCTGATGCTAACCCTAACCCTAACACTATCCTAGGCCTGATGCTAACCCTAACGCTAACACTATCCTAGGGCTGATGCTAACCCTAACCCTAACCCTAACACTATCCTAGGCCTGACGCTAACCCTATCCCTAACCCTAACACTCTCCTAGGGCTGAGGCTAACCCTAACCCTAACACTATCCTAGGGCTGATGCTAACCCTAACCCTAAACCTAACACTATCCTAGGGCTGATGCTAACCCTAACCCTAACACTATCCTAGGCCTGATGCTAACTCTAACCCTAACCCTAACAGTATCCCAGGGCTGATGCTAACCCTAACCCTAACACTATCCTAGGGCTGATGCTAACCCGAACCCTAACCCTAACACTATCCTAGGGCTGATGCTAACCCTAACCCTAACACTATCCTAGGGCTGATACTAACCCTAACCATAACCCTAACACTATCCTAGGGCTGATTCTAACCCTAACCCTAACAATATCCTAGAGCTCATGCTAACCCTAACCCTAACCCTAACACTATCCTAGGGCTGATGGTAACCCTAACCCCAACCCTAACACTATCCTAGAGCTGATGCTAACCCTACCCCTAACCCTAACCCTAACCCTAACCCTAATACTATCCTAGGGCTGATGCTAACCGTAACCCTAACCCTTACACTATCCTAGGGTTGATGCTAACCCTAACACTAACATTATCCTAGAGCTGAAGCTAACCCTAACCCTCACCCTAACACTATCCTAGGTCTGATGCTAACCGTAGCCCTCACACAATCCTAGGCCTGATGATAACCCTAACCCTAACACGATCCTAGGGCTGATGCTAACACTAACCCTAACCTTAACACTATCCTAGAGCTGATGCTAACCCTAACCCTAACACTATCCTAGGCTTGATTCTAACCCTAACCCTAACCCTAACACTATCCTAGGGCTGATGCTCACCCTAACCCTAACACTATCCTAGGGCTGATGCTAACCCTAACCCTAACCCTTACACTATCCTAGTTCTGATGCTAACCCTAACCCTAACCCTAACACTATCCTACGGCTGATGATAACCCTAACCCTAACCCTAACACTCTCCTAGGGCTGATGCTAACCCTAACCCTAACCCTAACACTATCCTACGGCTGATGATAACCCTAACCCTAACCCTAACCCTATCCTAGGGCTGATGCTAACCCTAACCCTAACACTATCCTAGGCCTGATTCTAACCCTAACCTTAACACTATCCTAGGGCTGATGCTAACCCTAACCCTAACCTTAACACTATCCTAGGCCTGATGCTAACCCTATCCCTAACCCTATCACTCTCCTAGGGCTGAGGCTAACCCTAACCCTAAAACTATCCTAGGGCTGATGCTAACCCTAACCCTAACCCTAACACTATCCTAGGGTTGATGCTAACACTAACCCTAACACTATCCTAGGCCTGATGATAACCCTAACCCTAACCCTAACACTATCCTAGGGCTGATGCTAACCCTAGCCCCCACACAATCCTAGGCCTGATGATAACCCTAACCCTAACACGATCGTAGGGCTGATGCTAACCCTAACCCTAAACCTAACACTATCCTAGAGCTGATGCTAACCCTAACCCTAACACTATCATAGGCCTGATGCTAACCCTAACCCTAACCCTAACACTATCCTAGGGCTGATGCTAACCCTAACCCCAACCCTAACACTATCCTAGAGCTGATGCTAACCCTAACTCTAACACTATCCTAGGGCTGAAGCTAACCCTAACCCTCACCCTAACACTATCCTAGGTCTGATGCTAACCCGAGCCCTCACACAATCCTAGGCCTGACGATAACCCTAACCCTAACACGATCCTAGGGCTAATGATAACCCTAACCCTAACCCTAACACTATCCTAGGGCTGATGCTAACCCTAACCCTAACCCTAACCGTATCCTAGGGCTGATGCTAACCCTAACCCTAACCCTAACACTATCCTAGGGCTGATGCTAACCCTAACCCTAACCCTAACACTATCCTACGGCTGATGATAACCCTAACCCCAACCCTAACACTATCCTAGAGCTGATGCTAACCCTACCCCTAACCCTAACCCTAACCCTAACCCTAATACTATCCTAGGGCTGATGCTAACCGTAACCCTAACCCTAACACTATCCTAGGGCTGATGCTAACCCTAACCCTAACACTATCCTAGGGCTGATACTAACAATAACCATAACCCTAACACTATCCTAGTGCTGATGCTAACCCTAACCCTAACACTATCCTAGGGCTGATGCTAACCCTAACCCTAACCCTAACACTATCCTAGGGCTGATGCTAACCCTAACCCCAGCCCTAACACTATCCTAGAGCTGATGCTAACCCTAACACTAACCCTAACCCTAACCCTAACACTATCCTAGGGCTGATGCTAACCCTAACCCTAACCCTAACACTATCCTAGGGCTGAATGCTAACCCTAACCCTAACACTATCCTAGGCCTGATGCTAACCCTAACCCTAACACTATCCTAGGGCTGATGCTAACCCTAACCCTAACACTATCCTAGGGTTGAGGCTAACCCTAACCCTAACACTATCCTAGGGCTGATGATAACCCTAACCCTAACCCTAACACTATCCTAGGGTTGATGCTAACCCTAACCCTAACCCTAACACTATCCTACGGCTGATGCTAACCCTAACCCTCACCCTAACACTATCCTAGGTCTGATGCTAACCCTAGCCCTCACACAATCCTAAGCGTGATGATAACCCTAAGCCTAACACGATCGTAGGGCTGATGCTAACCCAAACCCTAACCTTAACACTATCCTAGAGGTGATGCTAACCCTAACCCTAACCCTAACACTATCCTAGGCCTGATGCTAACCCTATCCCTAACCCTAACACTCTCCTAGGGCTGAGGCTAACCCTAACCCTAACACTATCCTAGGGCTGATGCTAACCCTAACCCTAACCCTAACACTATCCTAAGGCTGATGCTAACCATTACCCTAACACTATCCTACGCCTGATGCTAACCCTAACCCTAACTCTAACACTATCCTAGGGCTGATGCTAACTCTAACCCTAACACTATCCTAGGGCTGATGCTAACCCGAACCTTAACCCTAACACTATCCTAGGGCTGATGCTCACCCTAACCCTAACACTATCCTAGGGCTGATACTAACCCTAACCATAACCCTAACACTATCCTAGGGCTGATGCTAAACCTAACCCTAACCCTAACACTATCCTAGGGCTGATGCTAACCCTAACCCTAACACTATCCTAGGCCTGATGCTAACCCTAACCCTAACACTATCCTAGGCCTGATGCTAATCCTAACCCTAACACTATCCTAGGGCTGATGCTAACCCTAACCCTAACACTATCCTAGGGCTGAGGCTAACCCTAACACTAACACTATCCTAGGGCTGATGATAACCCTATCCCTAACCCTAACACTATCCTAGGGTTGATGCTAACCCTAACCCTAACACTATCCTACGGCTGATGCTAACCCTAACCCTCACCCTAACACTATCCTAGGTCTGATGCTAACCCTAGCCCTCACACAATCCTAGGCGTGATGATAACCCTAAGCCTAACACGATCCTAGGGTTGATGCTAACCCTAACCCTAACCTTAACACTATCCTAGATGTGATGCTAACCCTAACCCTAACCCTAACACTATCCTAGGCCTGATGCTAACCCTATCCCTAACCCTAACACTCCCCTAGGGCTGAGGCTAACCCTAACCCTAACACTATCCTAGGGCTGATGCTAACCCTAACCCTAACCCTAACACTATCCTAAGGCTGATGCTAACCATAACCCTAACACTATCCTAGGCCTGATGCTAACCCTAACCCTAACTCTAACACTATCCTAGGGCTGATGCTAACTCTAACCCTAACACTATCCTAGGGCTGATGCTAACCCGAACCCTAACCCTAACACTATCCTAGGGCTGATGCTCATCCTAACCCTAACACTATCCTAGGGCTGATACTAACCCTAACCATAACCCTAACACTATCCTAGGGCTGATGCTAACCCTATCCCTAACACTATCATAGGCCTGATGATAACCCTAACCCTAACCCTAACACTATCCTAGGGCTGATGCTAACCCTAACCCCAACCCTAACACTATCCTAGAGCTGATGCTAACCCTAACATTAACCCTAACCCTAACGCTAACACTATCCTAGGGCTGATGCTAAACCTAACTCTAACCCTAACACTATCCTACGGCTGATGATAACCCTAACCCTAACCCTAACACTATCCTACGGCTGATGCTAACCCTAACCCTAACACTATCCTAGGGCTGATGCTAACCCTAACCCTAACACTATCCTAGGCCTGATGCTAACCCTAACGCTAACACTATCCTAGGGCTGATGCTAACCCTAACCCTAACCCTAACACTATCCTAGGCCTGACGCTAACCCTATCCCTAACCCTAACACTCTCCTAGGGCTGAGGCTAACCCTAACCCTAACACTATCCTAGGGCTGATGCTAACCCTAACCCTAAACCTAACACTATCCTAGGGCTGATGCTAACCCTAACCCTAACACTATCCTAGGCCTGATGCTAACTCTAACCCTAACCCTAACAGTATCCCAGGGCTGATGCTAACCCTAAACCTAACACTATCCTAGGGCTGATGCTAACCCGAACCCTAACCCTAACACTATCCTAGGGCTGATGCTAACCCTAACCCTAACACTATCCTAGGGCTGATACTAACCCTAACCATAACCCTAACACTATCCTAGGGCTGATTCTAACCCTAACCCTAACAATATCCTAGAGCTCATGCTAACCCTAACCCTAACCCTAACACTATCCTAGGGCTGATGGTAACCCTAACCCCAACCCTAACACTATCCTAGAGCTGATGCTAACCCTACCCCTAACCCTAACCCTAACCCTAACCCTAATACTATCCTAGGGCTGATGCTAACCGTAACCCTAACCCTTACACTATCCTAGGGTTGATGCTAACCCTAACACTAACATTATCCTAGAGCTGAAGCTAACCCTAACCCTCACCCTAACACTATCCTAGGTCTGATGCTAACCGTAGCCCTCACACAATCCTAGGCCTGATGATAACCCTAACCCTAACACGATCCTAGGGCTGATGCTAACACTAACCCTAACCTTAACACTATCCTAGAGCTGATGCTAACCCTAACCCTAACACTATCCTAGGCTTGATTCTAACCCTAACCCTAACCCTAACACTATCCTAGGGCTGATGCTCACCCTAACCCTAACACTATCCTAGGGCTGATGCTAACCCTAACCCTAACCCTTACACTATCCTAGTTCTGATGCTAACCCTAACCCTAACCCTAACACTATCCTACGGCTGATGATAACCCTAACCCTAACCCTAACACTCTCCTAGGGCTGATGCTAACCCTAACCCTAACCCTAACACTATCCTACGGCTGATGATAACCCTAACCCTAACCCTAACACTATCCTAGGGCTGATGCTAACCCTAACCCTAACACTATCCTAGGCCTGATTCTAACCCTAACCTTAACACTATCCTAGGGCTGATGCTAACCCTAACCCTAACCTTAACACTATCCTAGGCCTGATGCTAACCCTATCCCTAACCCTATCACTCTCCTAGGGCTGAGGCTAACCCTAACCCTAAAACTATCCTAGGGCTGATGCTAACCCTAACCCTAACCCTAACACTATCCTAGGGTTGATGCTAACACTAACCCTAACACTATCCTAGGCCTGATGCTAACCCTAACCCTAACCCTAACACTATCCTAGGGCTGATGCTAACCCTAGCCCCCACACAATCCTAGGCCTGATGATAACCCTAACCCTAACACGATCGTAGGGCTGATGCTAACCCTAACCCTAAACCTAACACTATCCTAGAGCTGATGCTAACCCTAACCCTAACACTATCATAGGCCTGATGCTAACCCTAACCCTAACCCTAACACTATCCTAGGGCTGATGCTAACCCTAACCCCAACCCTAACACTATCCTAGAGCTGATGCTAACCCTAACTCTAACACTATCCTAGGGCTGAAGCTAACCCTAACCCTCACCCTAACACTATCCTAGGTCTGATGCTAACCCGAGCCCTCACACAATCCTAGGCCTGACGATAACCCTAACCCTAACACGATCCTAGGGCTAATGATAACCCTAACCCTAACCCTAACACTATCCTAGGGCTGATGCTAACCCTAACCCTAACCCTAACCGTATCCTAGGGCTGATGCTAACCCTAACCCTAACCCTAACACTATCCTAGGGCTGATGCTAACCCTAACCCTAACCCTAACACTATCCTACGGCTGATGATAACCCTAACCCTAACCCTAACACTATCCTAGGGCTGATGCTAACCCTAACCCTAACACTATCCTAGGCCTGATGCTAACCCTAACCCTAACACTATCCTAGGGCTGATGCTAACCCTAACCCTAACCCTAACACTATCCTAGGCCTGATGCTAACCCTATCCCTAACCCTAACACTCTCCTAGGGCTGAGGCTAACTATAACCGTAACACTATCCTAGGGCTGATGCTAACCCTAACCCTAACCCTAACACTATCCTAGGTCTGATGCTATCCCTAACCCTAACACTATCCTAGGCCTGATGCTAACCCTAACCCTAACCCTAACACTATCCTAGGGCTGATGGTAACCCTAACCCCAACCCTAACACTATCCTAGAGCTGATGCTAACCCTAACCCTAACCCTAACCCTAACCCTAATACTATCCTAGGGCTGATGGTAACCGTAACCCTAACCCTAACACTATCCTAGGGTTGATGCTAACCCTAACCCTAACACTATCCTAGGGCGGAAGCTAACCCTAACCCTCACCCTAACACTATCCTAGGTCTGATGCTAACCCTAGCCCTCACACAATCCTAGGCCTGATGATAACCCTAACCCTAACACGATCCTAGGGCTGATGCTAACCATAACCCTAACCCTAACACTATCCTAGAGCTGATGCTAACCCTAATCCTAACACTATCCTAGGCCTGATGATAACCCTAACCCTAACCCTAACACTATCCTAGGGCTGATGCTAACCCTAACCCTAACACTATCCTAGGGCTGATGCTAACCCTAACCCTAACCCTAACACTATCCTAGGGCTGATGCTAACCCTAACCCTAACCCTAACACTATCCTAGGGCTGATGCTAACCCTAACCCTAACCCTAACACTATCCTAGGGCTGATGCTAACCCTAACCCTAACCCTAACACTATCCTAGGGCTGATGCTAACCCTAACCCTAACACTATCCTAGGCCTGATGCTAACCCTAACCCTAACACTATCTTAGGGCTGATGCTAACCCTAACCCTAAACCTAACACTATCCTAGGCCTAATGCTAACCCTATCCATAACCCTAACACTCTCCTAGGGCTGAGGCTAACCCCAACCCTAACACTATCCTAGGGCTGATGCTAACCCTAACCCTAACCCTAACACTATCCTAGGGCTGATGCTAACCCTAACCCTAACACTATCCTAGGCCTGATGCTAACGCTAACCCTAACCCTAACACTATCCTAGGGCTGATGATAACCCTAACCCTAACACTATCCTACGGCTGATGCTAACCCGAACCCTAACCCTAACACTATCCTAGGGCTGATGCTAACCCTAACCCTAACACTATCCTAGGGCTAATACTAACCCTAACCATAACCCTAACACTATCATAGGGCTGATGCTAACCCTAACCCTAACAATATCCTTGAGTTGATGCTAACCATAACCCTAACCCTAACACTATCCTAGGGCTGATGCTAACCCTAACCCCACCACTAACACTATCCTAGAGCTGATGCTAACCCTAACCCTAACCATAACCCTAACCATAACACTATCCTAGGGCTGATGCTAACCCTAACCCTAACCATAACTCTATCCTACGGCTGATGATAACCCTAACCCTAACACTATCCTAGGCCTGATGCTAGCCCTAACCCTAACACTATCCTAGGCCTGATGCTAACCCTAACCCTAACACTATCCTAGGGCTGATGCTAACCCTAACCCTAACCCTAACACTATCCTAGGCCTGATGCTAACCCTATACCTAACCCTAACACTCTCCTAGGGCTGAGCCTAACCCTAACCCTAACACTATCCTAGGGCTGATGCTAACCCTAACCCTAACCCTAACACTATCCTAGGGCTGATGCTAACCCTAACCCTATCACTATCCTAGGCCTGATGCTAACCCTAACCCTAACCCTAACACTATCCTAGGGCTGATGCTAACCCTAAGCCCAACCCTGACACTATCCTAGAGCTGATGCTAACCCTAACCCTAACCCTAACCCTAACCCTAATACTATCCTAGGGCTGATGATAACCGTAACCCTAACCCTAACACTATCCTAGGGTTGATGCTAACCCTAACCCTAACACTATCCTAGGGCTGAAGCTAACCCTAACCCTCACCCTAACACTATCCTAGGTCTGATGCTAACCCTAGCCCTCACACAATCCTAGGCCTGATGATAACCCTAACCCTAACACGATCCTAGGGCTGATGCTAACCCTAACCCTAACCCTAACACTATCCTAGAGCTGATGCTAACCCTAACATTAACACTATCCTAGGCCTGATGATAACCCTAACCCTAACACTATCCTAGGGCTGATGCTAACCCTAACCCTAACACTATCCTAGGGCTGATGCTAACCCTAACCCTAACCCTAACACTATCCTAGGGCTGATGCTAACCCTAATCCTAACCCTAACACTATCCTAGGCCTGATGATAACCCCAACCCTAACCCTAACACTATCCTACGGCTTATGCTAAACCTAACCCTAACACTATCCTAGGGCTGATGCTAAACTTAACCCTAACCCTAACACTATCCTAGGGCTCATGCTAACCCTAACCCTAACACTATCCTAGGGCTGATGCTAACCCTAACACTAACACTATCCCAGGGCTGATGCTAACCCTAACCCTAACTCTAACACTGTCCTAGGGCTGACGCTAACCATAACCCTAACCCTAACCCAGACACTATCCTAGGGCTGATGCTAACCCTAACCCTAACCCTAACACTATCCTAGGGCTGATGCTAACCCTAACCCTAACCCTAACACTATCCTAGGGCTGATGCTAACCCTAACCCTAACACTATCTTAGGGCTGATGCTAACCCTAACCCTAACCCTAACACTCTCCTAGGGCTGAGGCTAACCCTAACCCTAACCCTAACACTATCCTTGAGCTGATGCTAACCCTAACCCTAACCCTAACCGTAACCCTAATACTATTCTAGGACTGATTCCAGCCGTAACCCTAACCCTAACACTATCCTAGGGTTGATGATAACCCTAACCCTAACACTATCCTAGGGCTGAAGCTAACCCTAACACTCACCCTAACACTATCCTAGGTCTGATGCTAACCCTAGCCCTCATACTATCCTAGGCCTCATGATAACCCTAATCCTAACCCTAACACGATCCTAGGGCTGATGCTAACCCTAACCATAACCCTAACACTATCCTAGGGCTGATGCTAACCCTAACCCTAACACTATCCTAGGCCTGATGCTAACGCTAACCCTAACCCTAACACTATCCTAGGGCTGATGATAACCCTAACCCTAACACTATCCTACGGCTGATGCTAACCCGAACCCTAACCCTAACACTATCCTAGGGCTGATGCTAACCCTAACCCTAACACTATCCTAGGGCTAATACTAACCCTAACCATAACCCTAACACTATCATAGGGCTGATGCTAACCCTAACCCTAACAATATCCTTGAGTTGATGCTAACCATAACCCTAACCCTAACACTATCCTAGGGCTGATGCTAACCCTAACCCCACCCCTAACACTATCCTAGAGCTGATGCTAACCCTAACCCTAACCCTAACCCTAACCATAACACTATCCTGGGGCTGATGCTAACCCTAACCCTAACCATAACTCTATCCTACGGCTGATGATAACCCTAACCCTAACACTATCCTAGGCCTGATGCTAGCCCTAACCCTAACACTATCCTAGGCCTGATGCTAACCCTAACCCTAACACTATCCTAGGCCTGATGATAACCCCAACCCTAACCCTAACACTATCCTAGGGCTGATGCTAACCCTAACCCTAACACTATCCTAGGCCTGATGCTAACCCTATCCCTAACCCTAACACTCTCCTAGGGCTGAGCCTAACCCTAACCCTAACACTATCCTAGGGCTGATGCTAACCCTAACCCTAACCCTAACACTATCCTAGGGCTGATGCTAACCCTAACCCTATCACTATCCTAGGCCTGATGCTAACCCTAACCCTAACCCTAACACTATCCTGGGGCTGATGCTAACCCTAAGCCCAACCCTGACACTATCCTAGAGCTGATGCTAACCCTAACCCTAACACTAACCCTAACCCTAATAGTATCCTAGGGCTGATGATAACCGTAACCCTAACCCTAACACTATCCTAGGGTTGATGCTAACCCTAACCCTAACACTATCCTAGGGCTGAAGCTAACCCTAACCCTCACCCTAACACTATCCTAGGTCTGATGCTAACCCTAGCCCTCACACAATCCTAGGCCTGATGATAACCCTAACCCTAACACGATCCTAGGGCTGATGCTAACCCTAACCCTAACCCTAACACTATCCTAGAGCTGATGCTAACCCTAACATTAACACTATCCTAGGCCTGATGATAACCCTAACCCTAACACTATCCTAGGGCTGATGCTAACCCTAACCCTAACACTATCCTAGGGCTGATGCTAACCCTAACCCTAACCGTAACACTATCCTAGGGCTGATGCTAACCCTAATCCTAACCCTAACACTATCCTAGGCCTGATGATAACCCCAACCCTAACCCTAACACTATCCTACGGCTTATGCTAAACCTAACCCTAACACTATCCTAGGGCTGATGCTAAACCTAACCCTAACCCTAACACTATCCTAGGGCTCATGCTAACCCTAACCCTAACACTATCCTAGGGCTGATGATAACCCTAACCCTAACCCTAACACTATCCTAGGGCTGATGCTAACCCTAACCCTAACACTATCCTAGGGCTGATGCTAACCCTAACCCTAACCCTAACACTATCCTAGGGCTGATGCTAACCCTAACCCTAACCCTAACACTATCCTAGGGCTGATGCTAACCCTAACCCTAACCCTAACACTATCCTAGGGCTGATGCTAACCCTAACCCTAACCCTAACACTATCCTAGGGCTGATGCTAACCCTAACCCTAACACTATCCTAGGCCTGATGCTAACCCTAACCCTAACACTATCTTAGGGCTGATGCTAACCCTAACCCTAAACCTAACACTATCCTAGGCCTAATGCTAACCCTATCCATAACCCTAACACTCTCCTAGGGCTGAGGCTAACCCCAACCCTAACACTATCCTAGGGCTGATGCTAACCCTAACCCTAACCCTAACACTATCCTAGGGCTGATGCTAACCCTAACCCTAACACTATCCCAGGCCTGATGCTAACGCTAACCCTAACCCTAACACTATCCTAGGGCTGATGATAACCCTAACCCTAACACTATCCTACGGCTGATGCTAACCCGAACCCTAACCCTAACACTATCCTAGGGCTGATGCTAACCCTAACCCTAACACTATCCTAGGGCTAATACTAACCCTAACCATAACCCTAACACTATCATAGGGCTGATGCTAACCCTAACCCTAACAATATCCTTGAGTTGATGCTAACCATAACCCTAACCCTAACACTATCCTAGGGCTGATGCTAACCCTAACCCCACCACTAACACTATCCTAGAGCTGATGCTAACCCTAACCCTAACCATAACCCTAACCATAACACTATCCTAGGGCTGATGCTAACCCTAACCCTAACCATAACTCTATCCTACGGCTGATGATAACCCTAACCCTAACACTATCCTAGGCCTGATGCTAGCCCTAACCCTAACACTATCCTAGGCCTGATGCTAACCCTAACCCTAACACTATCCTAGGGTTGATGCTAACCCTAACCCTAACACTATCCTAGGGCTGAAGCTAACCCTAACCCTCACCCTAACACTATCCTAGGTCTGATGCTAACCCTAGCCCTCACACAATCCTAGGCCTGATGATAACCCTAACCCTAACACGATCCTAGGGCTGATGCTAACCCTAACCCTAACCCTAACACTATCCTAGAACTGATGCTAACCCTAACATTAACACTATCCTAGGCCTGATGATAACCCTAACCCTAACACTATCCTAGGGCTGATGCTAACCCTAACCCTAACACTATCCTAGGGCTGATGCTAACCCTAACCCTAACCCTAACACTATCCTAGGGCTGATGCTAACCCTAATCCTAACCCTAACACTATCCTAGGCCTGATGATAACCCCAACCCTAACCCTAACACTATCCTACGGCTTATGCTAAACCTAACCCTAACACTATCCTAGGGCTGATGCTAAACTTAACCCTAACCCTAACACTATCCTAGGGCTCATGCTAACCCTAACCCTAACACTATCCTAGGGCTGATGCTAACCCTAACACTAACACTATCCCAGGGCTGATGCTAACCCTAACCCTAACTCTAACACTGTCCTAGGGCTGACGCTAACCATAACCCTAACCCTAACCCAGACACTATCCTAGGGCTGATGCTAACCCTAACCCTAACCCTAACACTATCCTAGGGCTGATGCTAACCCTAACCCTAACCCTAACACTATCCTAGGGCTGATGCTAACCCTAACCCTAACACTATCTTAGGGCTGATGCTAACCCTAACCCTAACCCTAACACTCTCCTAGGGCTGAGGCTAACCCTAACCCTAACCCTAACACTATCCTTGAGCTGATGCTAACCCTAACCCTAACCCTAACCGTAACCCTAATACTATTCTAGGACTGATTCCAGCCGTAACCCTAACCCTAACACTATCCTAGGGTTGATGATAACCCTAACCCTAACACTATCCTAGGGCTGAAGCTAACCCTAACCCTCACCCTAACACTATCCTAGGTCTGATGCTAACCCTAGCCCTCATACTATCCTAGGCCTCATGATAACCCTAATCCTAACCCTAACACGATCCTAGGGCTGATGCTAACCCTAACCATAACCCTAACACTATCCTAGGGCTGATGCTAACCCTAACCCTAACACTATCCTAGGCCTGATGCTAACGCTAACCCTAACCCTAACACTATCCTAGGGCTGATGATAACCCTAACCCTAACACTATCCTACGGCTGATGCTAACCCGAACCCTAACCCTAACACTATCCTAGGGCTGATGCTAACCCTAACCCTAACACTATCCTAGGGCTAATACTAACCCTAACCATAACCCTAACACTATCATAGGGCTGATGCTAACCCTAACCCTAACAATATCCTTGAGTTGATGCTAACCATAACCCTAACCCTAACACTATCCTAGGGCTGATGCTAACCCTAACCCCACCCCTAACACTATCCTAGAGCTGATGCTAACCCTAACCCTAACCCTAACCCTAACCATAACACTATCCTGGGGCTGATGCTAACCCTAACCCTAACCATAACTCTATCCTACGGCTGATGATAACCCTAACCCTAACACTATCCTAGGCCTGATGCTAGCCCTAACCCTAACACTATCCTAGGCCTGATGCTAACCCTAACCCTAACACTATCCTAGGGCTGATGCTAACCCTAACCCTAACCCTAACACTATCCTAGGCCTGATGCTAACCCTATCCCTAACCCTAACACTCTCCTAGGGCTGAGCCTAACCCTAACCCTAACACTATCCTAGGGCTGATGCTAACCCTAACCCTAACCCTAACACTATCCTAGGGCTGATGCTAACCCTAACCCTATCACTATCCTAGGCCTGATGCTAACCCTAACCCTAACCCTAACACTATCCTGGGGCTGATGCTAACCCTAAGCCCAACCCTGACACTATCCTAGAGCTGATGCTAACCCTAACCCTAACACTAACCCTAACCCTAATAGTATCCTAGGGCTGATGATAACCGTAACCCTAACCCTAACACTATCCTAGGGTTGATGCTAACCCTAACCCTAACACTATCCTAGGGCTGAAGCTAACCCTAACCCTCACCCTAACACTATCCTAGGTCTGATGCTAACCCTAGCCCTCACACAATCCTAGGCCTGATGATAACCCTAACCCTAACACGATCCTAGGGCTGATGCTAACCCTAACCCTAACCCTAACACTATCCTAGAGCTGATGCTAACCCTAACATTAACACTATCCTAGGCCTGATGATAACCCTAACCCTAACACTATCCTAGGGCTGATGCTAACCCTAACCCTAACACTATCCTAGGGCTGATGCTAACCCTAACCCTAACCGTAACACTATCCTAGGGCTGATGCTAACCCTAATCCTAACCCTAACACTATCCTAGGCCTGATGATAACCCCAACCCTAACCCTAACACTATCCTACGGCTTATGCTAAACCTAACCCTAACACTATCCTAGGGCTGATGCTAAACCTAACCCTAACCCTAACACTATCCTAGGGCTCATGCTAACCCTAACCCTAACACTATCCTAGGGCTGATGCTAACCCTAACACTAACACTATCCCAGGGCTGATGCTAACCCTAACCCTAACTCTAACACTGTCCTAGGGCTGACGCTAACCATAACCCTAACCCTAACCCAGACACTATCCTAGGGCTGATGCTAACCCTAACCCTAACCCTAACACTATCCTAGGGCTGATGCTAACCCTAACCCTAACCCTAACACTATCCTAGGGCTGATGCTAACCCTAACCCTAACACTATCTTAGGGCTGATGCTAACCCTAACCCTAACCCTAACACTCTCCTAGGGCTGAGGCTAACCCTAACCCTAACCCTAACACTATCCTTGAGCTGATGCTAACCCTAACCCTAACCCTAACCGTAACCCTAATACTATTCTAGGACTGATTCCAGCCGTAACCCTAACCCTAACACTATCCTAGGGTTGATGATAACCCTAACCCTAACACTATCCTAGGGCTGAAGCTAACCCTAACCCTCACCCTAACACTATCCTAGGTCTGATGCTAACCCTAGCCCTCATACTATCCTAGGCCTCATGATAACCCTAATCCTAACCCTAACACGATCCTAGGGCTGATGCTAACCCTAACCATAACCCTAACACTATCCTAGAGCTGATGCTAACCCTAACCCTAACACTATCCTAGGCCTAATGATAACCCTAACCCTAACCCTAACACTGTCCTAAGTTTGATGCTAACCCCAACCCTAACACTATCCTAGGGCTGACGCTAACCATAACCCTAACCCTAACCCTAACAGTATCCTAGGGCTGATGCTAACCCTAACCCTAACCCTAACACTATCCTAGGGCTGATGCTAAACCTAACCCTAACCCTAACACTATCCTAGGGCTGATGCTAACCCTAAACCTAAAACTATCCTAGGGCTGATGCTAACCCTAACCCTAACCCTAACACTATCCTAGGGCTGATGCTAACCTTAACACTACCACTATCCTAGGGCTGATGCTAACCCTAACCATAACCCTAACCCTAACACTATCCTGGGGCTGATGCTAACCCTAAACCTAACTCTAACACTATCCTTGGGCTGAGGCTAACCCTAACCCTAACCCTATCCTACGGCTGATGCTAACCCTAACCCTAACTCTAACACTATCCTAAGGCTGATGCTAACCCTAACACTAACACTATCCTAGGCCTGGTGCTAACCCTAACCCTAACCCTAACAGTATCCTAGGGCTGATGCTAACCCTAACACTAACACTATCTTAGGGCTGATGCTAACCCTAACCCTAACCCTAACACTGTCCTAGGTCTGATGCTAACCCTAACCCTAACCCTAACACTATCCTAGGGCTGATGCTAACCCTAACCCTAACAATATCCTAGGCCTGATGATATCCCTAACCCTAACCCTAACACTATCCTAGGGCTGATGCTAACCCTAACCCTAACCCTAACACTATCCTAGGGCTGAGGCTAACCCTAAACCTAACCCTAACACTCCCCTAGGGCTGAGGCTAACCCTAACCCTTACACTATCCTAGGGCTGATGATAACCCTAACCCTAACCCTAACACTATCCTAGGGCTGATGCTAACCCTAACCCTAACCCTAAAACTATCCTAGCGCTGATGCTAACTCTAACCCTAACACTATCCTAGGGCTGATGCTAACCCTAACCCTAACCCTAACACTATCCTAGGGCTGATGCTAACCCTAACCCTAACACTATCCTAGGCCTGATGCTAACCCAAACCTAACCCTTACACTATCCTAGGGCTGATGCTAACCCTAACCCTAACCCAAACACTATCCTAGAGCTGATGGTAACCCTAACCCTAACACTATCCTAGGCCTGATGATAACCCTAACCCTAACCCTAACACTATCCTACGGCTGATGCTAACCCTAATCCTAACTCTAACACTATCCTAAGGCTGATGCTAACCCTAACACTAACACTATCCTAGGCCTGGTGCTAACCCTAACTCTAACCCTAACAGTATCCTAGGGCTGATGCTAACCCTAACCCTAACACTATCTTAGGGCAGATGCTAACCCTAACCCTAACCCTAACACTATCCTAGGGCTGATGCTAACCCTAACCCTAACCCTAACACTCTCCTAGGTCTGATGCTAACCCTAACCCTAACCCTAACACTATCCTAGGGCTGATGCTAACCCTAACCCTAACTCTAACACTATCCTAAGGCTGATGCTAACCCTAACACTAACACTATCCTAGGCCTGGTGCTAACCCTAACCCTAACCCTAACAGTATCCTAGGGCTGATGCTAACCCTAACCCTAACACTATCTTAGGGCTGATGCTAACCCTAACCCTAACCCTAACACTATCCTAGGGCTGATGCTAACCCTAACCCTAACCCTAACACTGTCCTAGGTCTGATGCTAACCCTAACCCTAACCCTAACACTATCCTAGGGCTGATGCTAACCCTAACCCCAAACCTATCACTATCCTAGAGCTCATGCTAACGCTAACCATAACCCTAACCCTAACCCAAATACTATCCTAGGGCTGATGCTAACCGTAACCCTAACACTAACACTATCCTAGGGTTGATGCTAACCCTAACCCTAACATTATACTCGGTCTGAAGCTAACCCTAACCCTCACCCTAACGCTATCCTAGGTCTGATGCTAACCCTAGCCCTCAGACTGTCCTAGGCCTGATGATAACCCTAACCCTAACACGATCCTAGGGCTGATGCTAACCCTAACCCTAACCCAAACACTATCCTAGAGCTGATGGTAACCCTAACCCTAACACTATCCTAGGCCTGATGATAACCCTAACCCTAACCCTAACACTATCCTACGGCTAATGCTAACCCTAACCCTAACTCTAACACTATCCTAAGGCTGATGCTAACCCTAACACTAACACTATCCTAGGCCTGGTGCTAACCCTAACCCTAACCCTAACAGTATCCTAGGGCTGATGCTAACCCTAACCCTAACACTATCTTAGGGCTGATGCTAACCCTAACCCTAACCCTAACACTATCCTAGGGCTGATGCTAACCCTAACCCTAACCCTAACACTGTCCTAGGTCTGATGCTAACCCTAACCCTAACCCTAACACTATCCTAGGGCTGATGCTAACCCTAACCCTAACCCTAACACTGTCCTAGGTCTGAGGCTAACCCTAACCCTAACCCTAACACTATCCGAGGGCTGATGCTAACCCTAACCCTAACAATATCCTAGGCCTGATGATATCCCTAACCCTAACCCTAACACTATGCTAGGGCTGATGCTAACCCTAACCCTAACCCTAACACTATCCTAGGGCTGATGCTAACCCTAAACCTAACCCTAACCCTAACCCTAATACTATCCTAGGGCTGATGCTAACCGTAACCCTAACCCTAACACTATCCTAGGGTTGATGCTAACCCTAACCCTAACACTATCCTCGGGCTGAAGCTAACCCTAACCCTCACCCTAACACTATCCGAGGTCTGATGTTAACCCTATCCCTCATACAATCCTAGGCCTGATGATAACCCTAACCCTAATACGATCCTAGGGCTGATGCTAACCCTAACCTTAACCTTAACACTATCCTAGAGCTGATGCTAACCCTAACCCCAACACTATCCTAGGCCTGATGATAACCCCAACCCTAACCCTAACACTATCCTAGGGTTGATGCTAACCCTAACCCTAACACTACGTAGGGCTGATGCTAACCCTAACACTAACCCTAACACTATCCTAGGGCTGATGGTAACCCTAACCCTAACCCTAACTCTATCTTAGGGCTGATGCTAAACCTAACCATAACCCTAACACTATCCTAGGGCTGATGCTAACCCTAACCCTAACACTATCCTAGGGCTGATGCTAACCCTAAACCTAACTCTAACAATCCCCTAGGGCTGAGGCTAACCCTAACCCTAATACTATCCTAGTGCTCATGATAACCCTAACCCTAACCCTAACACTATCCTAGGGCTGATGCTAACCCTAACCCTAACCCTAACACTATCCTAGCGCTGATGCTAACTCTAACCCTAACACTATCCTAGGGCTGATGCTAACCATAACCCTAACCCTAACACTATCCTAGGGCTGATGCTAACCCTAACCCTAACACTATCCTAGGCCTGATGCTAACCCAAACCTAACCCTTACACTATCCTAGGGCTTATGCTAACCCTAACCCTAACCCTAACACTATCCTAGGGCTGATGCTAACCCTAAACCTAACACTATCCTAGGGCTGATGCTAACCCTAACCCTAACCCTAACACTATCCTACGGCTGATAATAACCCTAAACCTAACCTTAACACTATCCTAGGGCTCATGCTAACCCTAACCCTAACACTATCCTAGGCCTGATGCTAACCCTAACCCTAACACTATCCTAGGCCTGAGGCTAACCCTATCACTAACCCTAACACTCTCCTAGGGCTGAGGCTAACCCTAACCCTAACACTATCCTAGGACTGATGCTAACCCTAATCCTAACCCTATCACTATCCTAGGGCTGATGCTAACCCTAACCGTAACACTATCCAAGGCCTGATGCTAACCGTAACCCTAACCCTAACACTATCCTACGGCTGATGCTAACCCTAACCCTAACACTATCCTAGGGCTGATACTAACCCTAACCATAACCCTAACACTATCCTAGGGCTGATGCTAACCCTAACCCTAACACTATCCTAGGGCTGATGCTAACCCTAACCCTAACCCTAACACTATCCTAGGGCTGATGCTAACCCTAACCCCAAACCTATCACTATCCTAGAGCTCATGCTAACGCTAACCATAACTCTAACCCTAACCCCAATACTATCCTAGGGCTGATGCTAACCGTAACCCTAACACTAACACTATCCTAGGGTTGATGCTAACCCTAACCCTAACACTATACTCGGTCTGAAGCTAACCCTAACCCTCACCCTAACACTATCCTAGGTCTGAAGCTAACCCTAGCCCTCAGACAGTCCTAGGCCTGATGATAACCCTAACCCTAACACGATCCTAGGGCTGATGCTAACCCTAACCCTAACCATAACACTATCCTAGAGCTGATGGTAACCCTAACCCTAACACTATCCTAGGCCTGATGATAACCCTAACCCTAACCCTAAAACTATACTACGCCTGATGCTAACCCTAACCCTAACTCTAACACTATCCTAAGGCTGATGCTAACCCTAACACTAACACTATCCTAGGCCTGGTGCTAACCCTAACCCTAACCCTAACAGTATCCTAGGGCTGATGCTAATCCTAACCCTAACCCTAACACTATCCTAGGGCTGATGCTAACCCTAAACCTAACCCTAACACTCCGCTAGGGCTGAGGCTAACCCTAACCCTAACACTATCCTAGGGCTGATGATAACCCTAACCCTAACCCTACCACTATCCTAGGGCTGATGCTAACCC
Source organism: Lemur catta (assembly GCF_020740605.2). Classification (NCBI taxonomy): domain Eukaryota; kingdom Metazoa; phylum Chordata; class Mammalia; order Primates; family Lemuridae; genus Lemur; species Lemur catta. Next base: position 79,034 of record NW_025423752.1, on the reverse strand, counting down.
TAACCCTAACCCTAAAACTATCCTAGTGCTAATGCTAACTCTAACCCTAACACTATCCTAGGGCTGATACTAACCCTAACCCTAACCCTAACACTATCCTAGGGCTGATGCTAATCCTAACCCTAACACTATCCTAGGCCTGATGCTAACCCAAACCTAACCCTTACACTATCCTAGGGCTGATGCTAACCCTAACCCTAACCCTAACACTATCCTAGGGCTGATGCTAACCCTAAACCTAACACTATCCTAGGGCTGATGCTAACCCTAACCCTAACCCTAACACTATCCTACGGCTGATGATAACCCTAACCCTAACCATAACACTATCCTAGGGCTGATGCTAACCCTAACCCTAACACTATCCTAGGCCTGATGCTAACCCTAACCCTAACCCTAACACTATCCTAGGGCTGATGCTAACCCTAACCCTAACACTATGCTAGGGCTGATGCTAACCCGAACCCTAACCCTAACACTATCCTAGGGCTGATGCTAACCCTAACCCCAAACCTAACACTATCCTAGAGCTGATGCTAACCCTAACCCTAACCCTAACCCTAACCCTAATACTATCCTAGGGCTGATGCTAACCGTAACCCTAACCCTAACACTATCCTAGGGTTGATGCTAACCCTAACCCTAACACTATCCTCGGGCTGAAGCTAACCCTAACCCTCACCCTAACACTATCCTAGGTCTGATGTTAACCCTATCCCTCACACAATCCTAGGCCTGATGATAACCCTAACCCTAACACGATCCTAGGGCTGATGCTAACCCTAAACCTAACCCTAACACTATCCTAGCGCTGATGCTAACTCTAATCCTAACACTATCCTAGGGCTTATGCTAACCCTAAACCTAACCCTAACACTATCCTAGGGCTGATGCTAACCCTAAACCTAACACTATCCTAGGGCTGATGCTAACCCTAACCCTAACCCTAACACTATCCTACGAATGATAATAACCCTAAACCTAACCCTAACACTATCCTAGGGCTGATGCTAACACTAACCCTAACACTATCCTAGGCCTGATGCTAACCCTAACCCTAACACTATCCTAGGCCTGATGCTAACCCTATCACTAACCCTAACACTCTCCTAGGGCTGAGGCTAACCCTAACCCTAACACTATCCTAGGGCTGATGCTAACCCTAATCCTAACCCTAACACTATCCTAGGGCTGATGCTAACCCTAACCCTAACACTATCCTAGGCCTGATGCTAACCGTAACCCTAACCCTAACACTATCCTAGGGCTGATGCTAACCCTAACCCTGACACTATCCTAGGGCTGATACCAACCCTAACCATAACCCTAACACTATCCTAGGGCTGAAGCTAACCCTAACCCTAACACTATCCTAGGGCTGATGCTAACCCTAACCCTAACCCTAACACTATCCTAGGGCTGATGCTAACCCTAACCCTAACCCTAATACTATCCTAGGGCTGATGCTAACCCTAACCCTAACACTATCCTAGGCCTGATGCTAACGCTAACCCTAACCCTAACACTATCCTAGGGCTGATGATAACCCTAACCCTAACACTATCCTACGGCTGATGCTAACCCGAACCCTAACCCTAACACTATCCTAGGGCTGATGCTAACCCTAACCCTAACACTATCCTAGGGCTAATACTAACCCTAACCATAACCCTAACACTATCATAGGGCTGATGCTAACCCTAACCCTAACAATATCCTTGAGTTGATGCTAACCATAACCCTAACCCTAACACTATCCTAGGGCTGATGCTAACCCTAACCCCACCCCTAACACTATCCTAGAGCTGATGCTAACCCTAACCCTAACCCTAACCCTAACCATAACACTATCCTGGGGCTGATGCTAACCCTAACCCTAACCATAACTCTATCCTACGGCTGATGATAACCCTAACCCTAACACTATCCTAGGCCTGATGCTAGCCCTAACCCTAACACTATCCTAGGCCTGATGCTAACCCTAACCCTAACACTATCCTAGGGCTGATGCTAACCCTAACCCTAACCCTAACACTATCCTAGGCCTGATGCTAACCCTATCCCTAACCCTAACACTCTCCTAGAGCTGAGCCTAACCCTAACCCTAACACTATCCTAGGGCTGATGCTAACCCTAACCCTAACCCTAACACTATCCTAGGGCTGATGCTAACCCTAACCCTATCACTATCCTAGGCCTGATGCTAACCCTAACCCTAACCCTAACACTATCCTGGGGCTGATGCTAACCCTAAGCCCAACCCTGACACTATCCTAGAGCTGATGCTAACCCTAACCCTAACACTAACCCTAACCCTAATAGTATCCTAGGGCTGATGATAACCGTAACCCTAACCCTAACACTATCCTAGGGTTGATGCTAACCCTAACCCTAACACTATCCTAGGGCTGAAGCTAACCCTAACCCTCACCCTAACACTATCCTAGGTCTGATGCTAACCCTAGCCCTCACACAATCCTAGGCCTGATGATAACCCTAACCCTAACACGATCCTAGGGCTGATGCTAACCCTAACCCTAACCCTAACACTATCCTAGAGCTGATGCTAACCCTAACATTAACACTATCCTAGGCCTGATGATAACCCTAACCCTAACACTATCCTAGGGCTGATGCTAACCCTAACCCTAACACTATCCTAGGGCTGATGCTAACCCTAACCCTAACCGTAACACTATCCTAGGGCTGATGCTAACCCTAATCCTAACCCTAACACTATCCTAGGCCTGATGATAACCCCAACCCTAACCCTAACACTATCCTACGGCTTATGCTAAACCTAACCCTAACACTATCCTAGGGCTGATGCTAAACCTAACCCTAACCCTAACACTATCCTAGGGCTCATGCTAACCCTAACCCTAACACTATCCTAGGGCTGATGCTAACCCTAACACTAACACTATCCCAGGGCTGATGCTAACCCTAACCCTAACTCTAACACTGTCCTAGGGCTGACGCTAACCATAACCCTAACCCTAACCCAGACACTATCCTAGGGCTGATGCTAACCCTAACCCTAACCCTAACACTATCCTAGGGCTGATGCTAACCCTAACCCTAACCCTAACACTATCCTAGGGCTGATGCTAACCCTAACCCTAACACTATCTTAGGGCTGATGCTAACCCTAACCCTAACCCTAACACTCTCCTAGGGCTGAGGCTAACCCTAACCCTAACCCTAACACTATCCTTGAGCTGATGCTAACCCTAACCCTAACCCTAACCGTAACCCTAATACTATTCTAGGACTGATTCCAGCCGTAACCCTAACCCTAACACTATCCTAGGGTTGATGATAACCCTAACCCTAACACTATCCTAGGGCTGAAGCTAACCCTAACCCTCACCCTAACACTATCCTAGGTCTGATGCTAACCCTAGCCCTCATACTATCCTAGGCCTCATGATAACCCTAATCCTAACCCTAACACGATCCTAGGGCTGATGCTAACCCTAACCATAACCCTAACACTATCCTAGAGCTGATGCTAACCCTAACCCTAACACTATCCTAGGCCTAATGATAACCCTAACCCTAACCCTAACACTGTCCTAAGTTTGATGCTAACCCCAACCCTAACACTATCCTAGGGCTGACGCTAACCATAACCCTAACCCTAACCCTAACAGTATCCTAGGGCTGATGCTAACCCTAACCCTAACCCTAACACTATCCTAGGGCTGATGCTAAACCTAACCCTAACCCTAACACTATCCTAGGGCTGATGCTAACCCTAAACCTAAAACTATCCTAGGGCTGATGCTAACCCTAACCCTAACCCTAACACTATCCTAGGGCTGATGCTAACCTTAACACTACCACTATCCTAGGGCTGATGCTAACCCTAACCATAACCCTAACCCTAACACTATCCTGGGGCTGATGCTAACCCTAAACCTAACTCTAACACTATCCTTGGGCTGAGGCTAACCCTAACCCTAACCCTATCCTACGGCTGATGCTAACCCTAACCCTAACTCTAACACTATCCTAAGGCTGATGCTAACCCTAACACTAACACTATCCTAGGCCTGGTGCTAACCCTAACCCTAACCCTAACAGTATCCTAGGGCTGATGCTAACCCTAACACTAACACTATCTTAGGGCTGATGCTAACCCTAACCCTAACCCTAACACTGTCCTAGGTCTGATGCTAACCCTAACCCTAACCCTAACACTATCCTAGGGCTGATGCTAACCCTAACCCTAACAATATCCTAGGCCTGATGATATCCCTAACCCTAACCCTAACACTATCCTAGGGCTGATGCTAACCCTAACCCTAACCCTAACACTATCCTAGGGCTGAGGCTAACCCTAAACCTAACCCTAACACTCCCCTAGGGCTGAGGCTAACCCTAACCCTTACACTATCCTAGGGCTGATGATAACCCTAACCCTAACCCTAACACTATCCTAGGGCTGATGCTAACCCTAACCCTAACCCTAAAACTATCCTAGCGCTGATGCTAACTCTAACCCTAACACTATCCTAGGGCTGATGCTAACCCTAACCCTAACCCTAACACTATCCTAGGGCTGATGCTAACCCTAACCCTAACACTATCCTAGGCCTGATGCTAACCCAAACCTAACCCTTACACTATCCTAGGGCTGATGCTAACCCTAACCCTAACCCAAACACTATCCTAGAGCTGATGGTAACCCTAACCCTAACACTATCCTAGGCCTGATGATAACCCTAACCCTAACCCTAACACTATCCTACGGCTGATGCTAACCCTAATCCTAACTCTAACACTATCCTAAGGCTGATGCTAACCCTAACACTAACACTATCCTAGGCCTGGTGCTAACCCTAACTCTAACCCTAACAGTATCCTAGGGCTGATGCTAACCCTAACCCTAACACTATCTTAGGGCTGATGCTAACCCTAACCCTAACCCTAACACTATCCTAGGGCTGATGCTAACCCTAACCCTAACCCTAACACTCTCCTAGGTCTGATGCTAACCGTAACCCTAACCCTAACACTATCCTAGGGCTGATGCTAACCCTAACCCTAACTCTAACACTATCCTAAGGCTGATGCTAACCCTAACACTAACACTATCCTAGGCCTGGTGCTAACCCTAACCCTAACCCTAACAGTATCCTAGGGCTGATGCTAACCCTAACCCTAACACTATCTTAGGGCTGATGCTAACCCTAACCCTAACCCTAACACTATCCTAGGGCTGATGCTAACCCTAACCCTAACCCTAACACTGTCCTAGGTCTGATGCTAACCCTAACCCTAACCCTAACACTATCCTAGGGCTGATGCTAACCCTAACCCCAAACCTATCACTATCCTAGAGCTCATGCTAACGCTAACCATAACCCTAACCCTAACCCAAATACTATCCTAGGGCTGATGCTAACCGTAACCCTAACACTAACACTATCCTAGGGTTGATGCTAACCCTAACCCTAACACTATACTCGGTCTGAAGCTAACCCTAACCCTCACCCTAACGCTATCCTAGGTCTGATGCTAACCCTAGCCCTCAGACTGTCCTAGGCCTGATGATAACCCTAACCCTAACACGATCCTAGGGCTGATGCTAACCCTAACCCTAACCCAAACACTATCCTAGAGCTGATGGTAACCCTAACCCTAACACTATCCTAGGCCTGATGATAACCCTAACCCTAACCCTAACACTATCCTACGGCTAATGCTAACCCTAACCCTAACTCTAACACTATCCTAAGGCTGATGCTAACCCTAACACTAACACTATCCTAGGCCTGGTGCTAACCCTAACCCTAACCCTAACAGTATCCTAGGGCTGATGCTAACCCTAACCCTAACACTATCTTAGGGCTGATGCTAACCCTAACCCTAACCCTAACACTATCCTAGGGCTGATGCTAACCCTAACCCTAACCCTAACACTGTCCTAGGTCTGATGCTAACCCTAACCCTAACCCTAACACTATCCTAGGGCTGATGCTAACCCTAACCCTAACCCTAACACTGTCCTAGGTCTGATGCTAACCCTAACCCTAACCCTAACACTATCCGAGGGCTGATGCTAACCCTAACCCTAACAATATCCTAGGCCTGATGATATCCCTAACCCTAACCCTAACACTATGCTAGGGCTGATGCTAACCCTAACCCTAACCCTAACACTATCCTAGGGCTGATGCTAACCCTAAACCTAACCCTAACCCTAACCCTAATACTATCCTAGGGCTGATGCTAACCGTAACCCTAACCCTAACACTATCCTAGGGTTGATGCTAACCCTAACCCTAACACTATCCTCGGGCTGAAGCTAACCCTAACCCTCACCCTAACACTATCCGAGGTCTGATGTTAACCCTATCCCTCATACAATCCTAGGCCTGATGATAACCCTAACCCTAATACGATCCTAGGGCTGATGCTAACCCTAACCTTAACCTTAACACTATCCTAGAGCTGATGCTAACCCTAACCCCAACACTATCCTAGGCCTGATGATAACCCCAACCCTAACCCTAACACTATCCTAGGGTTGATGCTAACCCTAACCCTAACACTACGTAGGGCTGATGCTAACCCTAACACTAACCCTAACACTATCCTAGGGCTGATGGTAACCCTAACCCTAACCCTAACTCTATCTTAGGGCTGATGCTAAACCTAACCATAACCCTAACACTATCCTAGGGCTGATGCTAACCCTAACCCTAACACTATCCTAGGGCTGATGCTAACCCTAAACCTAACTCTAACAATCCCCTAGGGCTGAGGCTAACCCTAACCCTAATACTATCCTAGTGCTCATGATAACCCTAACCCTAACCCTAACACTATCCTAGGGCTGATGCTAACCCTAACCCTAACCCTAACACTATCCTAGCGCTGATGCTAACTCTAACCCTAACACTATCCTAGGGCTGATGCTAACCATAACCCTAACCCTAACACTATCCTAGGGCTGATGCTAACCCTAACCCTAACACTATCCTAGGTCTGAAGCTAACCCTAGCCCTCAGACAGTCCTAGGCCTGATGATAACCCTAACCCTAACACGATCCTAGGGCTGATGCTAACCCTAACCCTAACCATAACACTATCCTAGAGCTGATGGTAACCCTAACCCTAACACTATCCTAGGCCTGATGATAACCCTAACCCTAACCCTAAAACTATACTACGCCTGATGCTAACCCTAACCCTAACTCTAACACTATCCTAAGGCTGATGCTAACCCTAACACTAACACTATCCTAGGCCTGGTGCTAACCCTAACCCTAACCCTAACAGTATCCTAGGGCTGATGCTAATCCTAACCCTAACCCTAACACTATCCTAGGGCTGATGCTAACCCTAAACCTAACCCTAACACTCCGCTAGGGCTGAGGCTAACCCTAACCCTAACACTATCCTAGGGCTGATGATAACCCTAACCCTAACCCTACCACTATCCTAGGGCTGATGCTAACCCTAACCCTAACCCTAAAACTATCCTAGTGCTAATGCTAACTCTAACCCTAACACTATCCTAGGGCTGATACTAACCCTAACCCTAACCCTAACACTATCCTAGGGCTGATGCTAATCCTAACCCTAACACTATCCTAGGCCTGATGCTAACCCAAACCTAACCCTTACACTATCCTAGGGCTGATGCTAACCCTAACCCTAACCCTAACACTATCCTAGGGCTGATGCTAACCCTAAACCTAACACTATCCTAGGGCTGATGCTAACCCTAACCCTAACCCTAACACTATCCTACGGCTGATGATAACCCTAACCCTAACCATAACACTATCCTAGGGCTGATGCTAACCCTAACCCTAACACTATCCTAGGCCTGATGCTAACCCTAACCCTAACCCTAACACTATCCTAGGGCTGATGCTAACCCTAACCCTAACACTATGCTAGGGCTGATGCTAACCCGAACCCTAACCCTAACACTATCCTAGGGCTGATGCTAACCCTAACCCCAAACCTAACACTATCCTAGAGCTGATGCTAACCCTAACCCTAACCCTAACCCTAACCCTAATACTATCCTAGGGCTGATGCTAACCGTAACCCTAACCCTAACACTATCCTAGGGTTGATGCTAACCCTAACCCTAACACTATCCTCGGGCTGAAGCTAACCCTAACCCTCACCCTAACACTATCCTAGGTCTGATGTTAACCCTATCCCTCACACAATCCTAGGCCTGATGATAACCCTAACCCTAACACGATCCTAGGGCTGATGCTAACCCTAAACCTAACCCTAACACTATCCTAGCGCTGATGCTAACTCTAATCCTAACACTATCCTAGGGCTTATGCTAACCCTAAACCTAACCCTAACACTATCCTAGGGCTGATGCTAACCCTAAACCTAACACTATCCTAGGGCTGATGCTAACCCTAACCCTAACCCTAACACTATCCTACGAATGATAATAACCCTAAACCTAACCCTAACACTATCCTAGGGCTGATGCTAACACTAACCCTAACACTATCCTAGGCCTGATGCTAACCCTAACCCTAACACTATCCTAGGCCTGATGCTAACCCTATCACTAACCCTAACACTCTCCTAGGGCTGAGGCTAACCCTAACCCTAACACTATCCTAGGGCTGATGCTAACCCTAATCCTAACCCTAACACTATCCTAGGGCTGATGCTAACCCTAACCCTAACACTATCCTAGGCCTGATGCTAACCGTAACCCTAACCCTAACACTATCCTAGGGCTGATGCTAACCCTAACCCTGACACTATCCTAGGGCTGATACCAACCCTAACCATAACCCTAACACTATCCTAGGGCTGATGCTAACCCTAACCCTAACACTATCCTAGGGCTGATGCTAACCCTAACCCTAACCCTAACACTATCCTAGGGCTGATGCTAACCCTAACCCTAACCCTAATACTATCCTAGGGCTGATGCTAACCGTAACCCTAACACTAACACTATCCTAGGGTTGATGCTAACCCTAACCCTAACACTATACTCGGTCTGAAGCTAACCCTAACCCTCACCCTAACACTATCCTAGGTCTGATGCTAACCCTAGCCCTCAGACAGTCCTAGGCCTGATGATAACCCTAACCCTAACACGATCCTAGGGCTCATGCTAACCCTAACCCTAACCCAAACACTATCCTAGAGCTGATGGTAACCCTAACCCTAACACTATCCTAGGCCTGATGATAACCCTAACCCTAACCCTAACACTATCCTAGGGCTGATGCTAACCCTAACGCTAACACTATCCTAGGGCTGATGCTAACCCTAACCCTAACCCTAACACTATCCTAGGGCTGATGCTAACCCTAACGCTAACACTATCCTAGGGCTGATGCTAACCCTAACCTTAACCTTAACACTATCCTAGAGCTGATGCTAACCCTAACCCCAACACTATCCTAGGCCTGATGATAACCCCAACCCTAACCCTAACACTATCCTAGGGTTGATGCTAACCCTAACCCTAACACTACGTAGGGCTGATGCTAACCCTAACACTAACCCTAACACTATCCTAGGGCTGATGGTAACCCTAACCCTAACCCTAACTCTATCTTAGGGCTGATGCTAAACCTAACCATAACCCTAACACTATCCTAGGGCTGATGCTAACCCTAACCCTAACACTATCCTAGGGCTGATGCTAACCCTAAACCTAACTCTAACAATCCCCTAGGGCTGAGGCTAACCCTAACCCTAATACTATCCTAGTGCTCATGATAACCCTAACCCTAACCCTAACACTATCCTAGGGCTGATGCTAACCCTAACCCTAACCCTAACACTATCCTAGCGCTGATGCTAACTCTAACCCTAACACTATCCTAGGGCTGATGCTAACCATAACCCTAACCCTAACACTATCCTAGGGCTGATGCTAACCCTAACCCTAACACTATCCTAGGTCTGAAGCTAACCCTAGCCCTCAGACAGTCCTAGGCCTGATGATAACCCTAACCCTAACACGATCCTAGGGCTGATGCTAACCCTAACCCTAACCATAACACTATCCTAGAGCTGATGGTAACCCTAACCCTAACACTATCCTAGGCCTGATGATAACCCTAACCCTAACCCTAAAACTATACTACGCCTGATGCTAACCCTAACCCTAACTCTAACACTATCCTAAGGCTGATGCTAACCCTAACACTAACACTATCCTAGGCCTGGTGCTAACCCTAACCCTAACCCTAACAGTATCCTAGGGCTGATGCTAATCCTAACCCTAACCCTAACACTATCCTAGGGCTGATGCTAACCCTAAACCTAACCCTAACACTCCGCTAGGGCTGAGGCTAACCCTAACCCTAACACTATCCTAGGGCTGATGATAACCCTAACCCTAACCCTACCACTATCCTAGGGCTGATGCTAACCCTAACCCTAACCCTAAAACTATCCTAGTGCTAATGCTAACTCTAACCCTAACACTATCCTAGGGCTGATACTAACCCTAACCCTAACCCTAACACTATCCTAGGGCTGATGCTAATCCTAACCCTAACACTATCCTAGGCCTGATGCTAACCCAAACCTAACCCTTACACTATCCTAGGGCTGATGCTAACCCTAACCCTAACCCTAACACTATCCTAGGGCTGATGCTAACCCTAAACCTAACACTATCCTAGGGCTGATGCTAACCCTAACCCTAACCCTAACACTATCCTACGGCTGATGATAACCCTAACCCTAACCATAACACTATCCTAGGGCTGATGCTAACCCTAACCCTAACACTATCCTAGGCCTGATGCTAACCCTAACCCTAACCCTAACACTATCCTAGGGCTGATGCTAACCCTAACCCTAACACTATGCTAGGGCTGATGCTAACCCGAACCCTAACCCTAACACTATCCTAGGGCTGATGCTAACCCTAACCCCAAACCTAACACTATCCTAGAGCTGATGCTAACCCTAACCCTAACCCTAACCCTAACCCTAATACTATCCTAGGGCTGATGCTAACCGTAACCCTAACCCTAACACTATCCTAGGGTTGATGCTAACCCTAACCCTAACACTATCCTCGGGCTGAAGCTAACCCTAACCCTCACCCTAACACTATCCTAGGTCTGATGTTAACCCTATCCCTCACACAATCCTAGGCCTGATGATAACCCTAACCCTAACACGATCCTAGGGCTGATGCTAACCCTAAACCTAACCCTAACACTATCCTAGCGCTGATGCTAACTCTAATCCTAACACTATCCTAGGGCTTATGCTAACCCTAAACCTAACCCTAACACTATCCTAGGGCTGATGCTAACCCTAAACCTAACACTATCCTAGGGCTGATGCTAACCCTAACCCTAACCCTAACACTATCCTACGAATGATAATAACCCTAAACCTAACCCTAACACTATCCTAGGGCTGATGCTAACACTAACCCTAACACTATCCTAGGCCTGATGCTAACCCTAACCCTAACACTATCCTAGGCCTGATGCTAACCCTATCACTAACCCTAACACTCTCCTAGGGCTGAGGCTAACCCTAACCCTAACACTATCCTAGGGCTGATGCTAACCCTAATCCTAACCCTAACACTATCCTAGGGCTGATGCTAACCCTAACCCTAACACTATCCTAGGCCTGATGCTAACCGTAACCCTAACCCTAACACTATCCTAGGGCTGATGCTAACCCTAACCCTGACACTATCCTAGGGCTGATACCAACCCTAACCATAACCCTAACACTATCCTAGGGCTGATGCTAACCCTAACCCTAACACTATCCTAGGGCTGATGCTAACCCTAACCCTAACCCTAACACTATCCTAGGGCTGATGCTAACCCTAACCCTAACCCTAATACTATCCTAGGGCTGATGCTAACCGTAACCCTAACACTAACACTATCCTAGGGTTGATGCTAACCCTAACCCTAACACTATACTCGGTCTGAAGCTAACCCTAACCCTCACCCTAACACTATCCTAGGTCTGATGCTAACCCTAGCCCTCAGACAGTCCTAGGCCTGATGATAACCCTAACCCTAACACGATCCTAGGGCTCATGCTAACCCTAACCCTAACCCAAACACTATCCTAGAGCTGATGGTAACCCTAACCCTAACACTATCCTAGGCCTGATGATAACCCTAACCCTAACCCTAACACTATCCTAGGGCTGATGCTAACCCTAACGCTAACACTATCCTAGGGCTGATGCTAACCCTAACCCTAACCCTAACACTATCCTAGGGCTGATGCTAACCATAACCCTAACCCTAACACTATCCTAGGGTCGATGCTAACCCTAACCCTAACCCTAACTCTATCCTAGGCCTGATGATAACCCTAACTCTAACCCTAACACTATCCTAGGGCTTATGCTAACCCTAAACCGAACACTATCCTAGGGCTGATGCTAAACCTAACCCTACCCTAACACTATCCTGGGGCTGATGCTAACCCTAACCCTAACCCTAACACTATCCTAGGGCTGATGCTAACCCTAACACTAACACTATCCTAGGGCTGATGCTAACCCTAACCGTAACACTATCCTAGGGCTGATGCTAACCCTAACCCTAACCCTAACACTATCCTAGGTCTGACGCTAACCATAACCCTAATCCTAACCCCAACACTATCCTAGGGCTGATGCTAACTCTAACCCTAACCCTAACACTATCCTAGGGCTGATGCTAACCCTAACCCTAACCCAAACACTATCCTGGGGCTGATGCTAACCCTAACCCTAACACTATCCTAGGGCTGATGCTAACCCTAACCCTAACAGTAACACTATCCTAGGGCTGATGCTAACCCTAACCCTAACACTATACTAGGGCTGATGCTAACCCTAAGCCTAACCCTAACACTATCCTAAGGCTGATGCTAACCCTAACGCTAACACTATACTAGGGCTGATGCTAACCCGAACACTAACCCTAACACTATCCTAGGGCTGATGCTAACCCTAACCCTAACACTATCCTAGGGCTGATACTAACCCTAACCATAACCCTAACAGGATCCTAGGGCTGATGCTAACCCTAACCCTAACAATATCCTAGAGCTGATGCTAACCCTAACCCTAACCCTAACACTATCTTAGGGCTGATGCTAACCCTAACCTCAACCCTAACACTATCCTAGAGCTGATGCTAACCCTAACCCTAACCCTAACACTATCTTAAGGCTGATGCTAACCCTAACCTCAACCCTAACACTATCCTAGAGCTGATGCTAACCCTAACCCTAACCCTAACCCTAACACTAATACTATCCTAGGGCTGATGCTAACCGTAACCCTACCCCTAACACTATCCTAGGGTTGATGCTAACCCTAACCTTAACACTATCCTAGGGCTGAAGCTAACCCTAACCCTAACCCTAACACTATCCTAGGGCTGATGCTAACCCTAACCCTAACACTATCCTAGGCCTGATGCTAACCCTAACCCTAACCCTAACACTATCCTAGGGCTGATGATAACCCTAACCCTAACCCTAACTCTATCCTAGGGCTGATGGTAACCCTAACCCTAACACTATCCTAGGCCTGATGCTAACCCTAACCCTAACACTATCCTAGGGCTGATGATAACCCTAACCCTAACCCTAACACTATCCTAGGGCTGATGCTAACCCTAACTCTAACCCTAACACTATCCTAGCGCTGATGCTAACCCTAACCCTAACCCTAACACTATCCTAGTGCTGATGCTAACCCTAACCCTCACACTATCCTAGGCCTGATGCTAACCCAAACCTAACGCTTACACTATCCTAGGGCTGATGCTAACCCTAACCCTAACCCTAACACTATCCTAGGGCTGATGCTAACCCTAACCCTAACACTATCCTAGGCCTGATGCTAACCCTAACCCTAACACTATCCTAGGGCTTATGGTAACCCTAACCCCAACCCTAACACTATCCTAGGGCTGATGCTAACGCTAAACCTAACCCTAACACTATCCTAGCGCTGATGCTAACTCTAACCCTAACACTATCCTAGCGCTGATGCTAACCCTAACCCTAACCCTAACACTATCCTAGGGCTGATGCTAACCCTAACCCTCACACTATCCTAGGCCTGATGCTAACCCAAACCTAACCCTTACACTATCCCAGGGCTGATGCTAACCCTAACCCTAACCCTAACACTATCCTAGGGCTGATGCTAACCCTAAACCTAACACTATCCTAGGGCTGATGATAACCCTAACCCTAACCCTAACACTATCCTACGGCTGATGATAACCCTAAACCTAAACCTAACACTATCCTAGCGCTGATGCTAACCCTAACCCTAACACTATCCTAGGCCTGATGCTAACCGTAACCCTAACCCTAACACTATCCTAGGGCTGATGCTAACCCTAACCCTAACACTATGCTAGGGCTGATGCTAACCCGAACCCTAACCCTAACACTATCCTAGGGCTGATGCTAACCCTAACCCCAAACCTAACACTATCCTAGAGCTGATTCTAACCCTAACCCTAACCCTAACCCTAACCCTAATACTATCCTAGGGCGGATGCTAACCGTAACCCTAACCCTAACACTATCCTAGGGTTGATGCTAACCCTAACCCTAACACTATACTCGGGCTGAAGCTAACCCTGACCCTCACCCTAACACTATCCTAGGTTTGATGCTAACCCTATCCCTCACACAATCCTAGGCCTGATGATAACCCTAACCCTAACACGATCCTAGGGCTGATGCTAACCCTAAGCCTAACCCTAACACGATCCTAGAGCTGATGCTAACCCTAACCCTAATACTATCCTAGGCCTGATGATAACACCAACCCTAACCCTAACACTATCCTAGGGCTGATGCTAACCCTAACCCTAACCCTAACACTATCCTAGGGCTGATGGTAACCCTAACCCTAACCCTAACACTATCCTAGGGCTGATGCTAAACCTAACCATAACCCTAACACTATCCTAGGGCTGATGCTAACCCTAACCCTAACACTATCCTAGGGCTGATGCTAACCATAAACCTAACCCTAACACTCCCCTAGGGCTGAGGCTAACCCTAACCCTAACACTATCCTAGGGCTGATGTTAACCCTAACCCTAACCCTAACACTATCCTAGGGCTGATGCTAACCCTAACCCTAACCCTAACACTATCCTATCGCTGATGCTAACTCTAACCCTAACACTATCCTAGGGCTGATGCTAACCCTAACCCTAACCCTAACACTATCCTAGAGCTGATGCTAACCCTAACCCTAACACTATCCTAGGCCTGATGCTAACCCAAACCTAACCCTTACATTATCCTAGGCCTGATGCTAACCCTAACCCTAACACTATGCTAGGGCTGATGCTAACCCGAACCCTAACCCTAACACTATACTAGGGCTGATGCTAACCCTAACCCTAACCCTAACCCTAACCCTAATACTATCCTAGGGCTGATGCTAACCGTAACCCTAACCCTAACACTATCCTAGGGTTGATGCTAACCCTAACCCTAACACTATCCTCGGGCTGAAGCTAACCCTAACCCTCACCCTAACACTATCCTAGGTCTGATGCTTACCCTATCCCTCACGCAATCCTAGGCCTGATGATAACCCTAACCCTAACACGATCCTAGGGCTGATGGTAACCCTAACCCTAACCCTAACACTATCCTAGAGCTGATGCTAACCCTAACCCTAACACTATCCTAGTCCTGATGATAACCCTAACCCTAACACTATCCTAGGCCTGATGCTAACCCTAACCCTAACCCTAACACTATCCTAGGGTTGATGCTAACCCTAACCCTGACACTGTCCTAGGGCTGATGCTAACCCTAACCCTAACCCTAACAGTATCCGAGAGCTGATGGTAACCCTAACCCTAACCCTAACACTATCCTAGGGCTGATGATAAACCTAACCATAACCCTAACACTATCCTAGTGCTGATGCTAACCCTAACCCTAACATTATCCTAGGGCTGATGCTAACCCTAAACCTAACTCTAACACTCCCCTAGGGCTTAGGCTAACCCTAACCCTAACACTATCCTAGGGCTGATGATAACCCTAACCCTAACCCTAACACTATCCTGGGGCTGATGCTAACGCTAACCCTAACACTATCCTAGGCCTGATGCTAACCCAAACCTAACCCTTACACTATCCAAGCCTGATGCTAACCCTAACCCTAACCCTAACACTATCCTAGGGCTGATGCTAACCCTAAACCTAACACTATCCTAGGGCTGATGCTAACCCTAACCCTAACCCTAACGCTATCCTACGGCTGATAATAACCCTAACCCTAACCCTAACCATAACACTATCCTAGTGCTGATGCTATCCCTAACCCTCACACTATCCTAGGCCTGATGCTAACCCAAAACTAACCCTTACACTATCCTAGGGCTTATGCTAACCCTAACCCTAACCCTAACACTATCCTAGGGCTGCTGCTAACCCTAAACCTAACACTATCCTAGGGCTGATGCTAACCCTAACCCTAACCCTAACACTATCCTACGGCTGATGCTAACCCTAACACTAACCCTAACACTATCCTAGGGCTGATGCTAACCCTAACCCTAACACTATCCTAGGCCTGATGCTAACCCTAACCCTAACCCTAACACTATCCTAGGGCTGATGCTAACCCTAACCCTAACACTATGCTAGGGCTGATGCTAACCCGAACCCTAACCCTAACACTATCCTAGGCCTGATGCTAACCCTAATCCCAAACCTAACACTATCCTAGAGCTGATGCTAACCCTAACCCTAACCCTAACCCTAACCCTAATACTATCCTAGGGCTGATGCTAACCGTAACCCTAACCCTAACACTATCCTAGGGTTGATGCTAACCCTAACCCTAACACTATCCTCGGGCTGAAGCTAACCCTAACCCTCACCCTAACACTATCCTAGGTTTGATGCTAACACTATCCCTCACACAATCCTAGGCCTGATGATAACCCTAACCCTAACAGGATCCTAGGGCTGATGCTAACCCTAACCCTAACCCTAACACTATCCTAGAGCTGATGCTAACCCTAACCCTAACACTATCCTAGGCCTGATGATAACCCCAACCCTAACCCTAACACTATCCTAGGGCTGATGCTAACCCTAACCCTAACACTATCCTAGGGCTGATGGTAACCCTAACCCTAACCCTAACAGTATCCTAGGGCTGATGGTAACTCTAACCTTAACCCTAACACTATCCTAGGGATGATGCTAACCGTAACCCTAACCCTAACACTATCCTAGGGTTGATGCTAACCCTAACCCTAACACTATCCTCGGGCTGAAGCTAACCCTAACCCTCACCCTAACACTATCCTAGGTTTGATGCTAACACTATCCCTCACACAATCCTAGGCCTGATGATAACCCTAACCCTAACACGATCCTAGGGCTGATGCTAACCCTAACCCTAACCCTAACACTATCTTAGGGCTGATGCTAACCCTAACCCTAACCCTAACACTATCCTAGAGCTGATGCTAACTCTAACCCTAACACTATCCTAGGGCTGATGCTAACCCTAACCCTAACTCTAACACTATCCTAGGGCTGATGCTAACCCTAAACAGAACACTATCCTAGGGCTGATGCTAACCCTAACCCTAACCCTAACACTATTCTACGGCTGATGATAACCCTAACCCTAACCCTAACACTATCCTAGGGCTGATGCTAACCCTAACCCTAACACTATCCTAGGCCTGATGCTAACCCTATCCCTAACCCTAAGACTATCCTAGGGCTGATGCTAACCCTAACCCTAACACTATGCTAGGGCTGATGCTAACCCGAACCTTAACCCTAACACTATCCTAGGGCTGATGCTAACCCTAACCCCAAACCTAACACTATCCTAGAGCTGATGCTAACCCTAACCCTAACCCTAACCCTAACCCTAATACTATCCTAGGGCTGATGCTAACCGTAACCCTAACCCTAACACTATCCTACGGTTGATGCTAACCCTAACCCTAACACTATCCTCGGGCTGAAGCTAACCCTAACCCTCACCCTAACACTATCCTAGGTCTGATGCTAACCCTATCCCTCACACAATACTAGGCCTGATGATAACCCTAACCCTAACACGATCCTAGGGCTGATGGTAACCCTAACCCTAACCCTAACACTAACCTAGAGCTGATGCTAACCCTAACCCTAACACTATCCTAGGCCTGATGATAACCCCAACCCTAACCCTAACACTATCCTAGGGTTGATGCTAACCCTAACCCTAACACTATCCTAGGGCTGATGCTAACCCTAACCCTAACCCTAACACTATCCTACGGGTGATAATAACCCTAAACCTACCCCTAACGCTAACACTATCCTAGTGCTGATGCTATCCCTAATCCTCACACTATCCTAGGCCTGATGCTAACCCAAACCTAACCCTTACACTATCCTAGGGCTGATGCTAACCCTAACCCTAACCCTAACACTATCCTAGGGCTTATGCTAACCCTAAACCTAACACTATCCTAGGGCTGATGCTAACCCTAACCCTAACCCTAACACTATCCTACGGCTGATGATAACCCTAACCCTAACCCTAACACTATCCTAGGGCTGATGCTAACCCTAACCCTAACACTATCCTAGGCCTGATGCTAACCCTAACCCTAACCCTAACACTATCCTAGGGCTGATGCTAACCCTAACCCTAACACTATGCTAGGGCTGATGCTAACCCGAACCCTAACCCTAACAGTATCCTAGGGCTGATGCTAACCCTAACCCCAAACCTAACACTATCCTGGAGCTGATGCTAACCCTAACCCTAACCCTAACCCTAACCCTAATACTATCCTAGGGCTGATGCTAACCGTAACCCTAACCCTAACACTATCCTAGGGTTGATGCTAACCCTAACCCTAACACTATCCTCGGGCTGAAGCTAACCCTAACCCTCACCCTAACACTATCCTAGGTTTGATGCTAACACTATCCCTCACACAATCCTAGGCCTGATGATAACCCTAACCCTAACACGATCCTAGGGCTGATGCTAACCCTAACCCTAACCCTAACACTATCCTAGAGCTGATGCTAACCCTAACCCTAACACTATCCTAGGCCTGATGATAACCCCAACCCTAACCCTAACACTATCCTAGGGCTGATGCTAACCCTAACCCTAACGCTATCCTAGGGCTGATGCTAACCCTAACCCTAACCCTAACACTATCCTAGGGCTGATGGTAACCCTAACCCTAACCCTAACACTATCCTAGTGCTGATGCTAAACCTAACCATAACCCTAACACTATCCTAGGGCTGATGCTAACCCTAACCCTAACACTATCCTAGGGCTGATGCTAACCATAAACCTAACCCTAACACTCCCCTAGGGCTGAGGCTAACCCTAACCCTAACACTATCCTAGGGCTGATGTTAACCCTAACCCTAACCCTAACACTATCTTAGGGCTGATGCTAACCCTAACCCTAACCCTAACACTATCCTAGCGCTGATGCTAACTCTAACCCTAACACTATCCTAGTGCTGATGCTAACCCTAACCCTAACCCTAACAGTATCCTAGGGCTGATGCTAACTCTAACCCTAACACTATCCTAGGGCTGATGCTAACCCTAACCCTAACTCTAACACTATCCTAGGGCTGATGCTAACCCTAAACCTAACACTATCCTAGGGCTGATGCTAACCTTAACCCTAACCCTAACACTATTCTACGGCTGATGATAACCCAACCCTAACCCTAACACTATCCTAGGGCTGATGCTAACCCTAACCCTAACACTATCCTAGGCCTAAAGCTAACCCTAACCCTAACCCTAACACTATCCTAGGGCTGATGCTAACCCTAACCCTAACACTATGCTAGGGCTGATGCTAACAAAAACCTTAACCCTAACATTATCCTAGGGCTGGTGCTAACCCTAACCCCAAACCTAACACTATCCTAGAGCTGATGCTAACCCTAACCCTAACCCTAACCCTAACCCTAATACTATCCTAGGGCTGATGCTAACCGTAACCCTAACCCTAACACTATCCTAGGGTTGATGCTAACCCTAACCCTAACACTATCCTCGGGCTGAAGCTAACCCTAACCCTCACCCTAACACTATCCTAGGTCTGATGCTAACCCTATCCCTCACACAATCCTAGGCCTGATGATAACCCCAACCCTAACACGATCCTAGGGCTTATGGTAACCCTAACCCTAACCCTAACACTATCCTAGAGCTGATGCTAACCCTAACACTAACACTATCCTAGGCCTGATGATAACCCCAACCCTAACCCTAACACTATCCTAGGGTTGATGCTAACCCTAACCCTAACACTATCCTAGGGCTGATGCTAACCCTAACCCTAACCCTAACACTATCCTACCGCTGATAATAACCCTAACCCTACCCCTAACCCTAACACTATCCTAGCGCTGATGCTATCCCTAACCCTCACACTATCCTAGGTCTGATGCTAACCCAAACCTAACACTTACACTATCCTAGGGCTGATGCTAACCCTAACCCTAACCCTAACACTATCCTAGGGCTGATGCTAACCCTAAACCTAACACTATCCTAGGGCTGATGCTAACCCTAACCCTAACCCTAACACTATCCTACGGCTCATGATAACCCTAAACCTAACACTATCCTAGGCCTGATGCTAACCCTAACCCTAACCCTAACACTATCCTAGGGCTGATGCTAACTCTAACCCTAACACTATCCTAGGGCTGATGCTAACCCTAACCCTAACTCTAACACTATCCTAGGGCTGATGCTAACCCTAAACCTAACACTATCCTAGGGCTCATGCTAACCCTAACCCTAACCCTAACACTATTCTACGGCTGATGATAACCCAACCCTAACCCTAACACTATCCTAGGGCTGATGCTAACCCTAACCCTAACACTATCCTAGGCCTAAAGCTAACCCTAACCCTAACCCTAACACTATCCTAGGGCTGATGCTAACCCTAACCCTAACACTATGCTAGGGCTGATGCTAACAAAAACCTTAACCCTAACATTATCCTAGGGCTGGTGCTAACCCTAACCCCAAACCTAACACTATCCTAGAGCTGATGCTAACCCTAACCCTAACCCTAACCCTAACCCTAATACTATCCTAGGGCTGATGCTAACCGTAACCCTAACCCTAACACTATCCTAGGGTTGATGCTAACCCTAACCCTAACACTATCCTCGGGCTGAAGCTAACCCTAACCCTCACCCTAACACTATCCTAGGTCTGATGCTAACCCTATCCCTCACACAATCCTAGGCCTGATGATAACCCCAACCCTAACACGATCCTAGGGCTTATGGTAACCCTAACCCTAACCCTAACACTATCCTAGAGCTGATGCTAACCCTAACACTAACACTATCCTAGGCCTGATGATAACCCCAACCCTAACCCTAACACTATCCTAGGGTTGATGCTAACCCTAACCCTAACACTATCCTAGGGCTGATGCTAACCCTAACCCTAACCCTAACACTATCCTACCGCTGATAATAACCCTAACCCTACCCCTAACCCTAACACTATCCTAGCGCTGATGCTATCCCTAACCCTCACACTATCCTAGGCCTGATGCTAACCCAAACCTAACACTTACACTATCCTAGGGCTGATGCTAACCCTAACCCTAACCCTAACACTATCCTAGGGCTGATGCTAACCCTAAACCTAACACTATCCTAGGGCTGATGCTAACCCTAACCCTAACCCTAACACTATCCTACGGCTCATGATAACCCTAAACCTAACACTATCCTAGGCCTGATGCTAACCCTAACCCTAACCCTAACACTATCCTAGGGCTGATGCTAACTCTAACCCTAACACTATCCTAGGGCTGATGCTAACCCTAACCCTAACTCTAACACTATCCTAGGGCTGATGCTAACCCTAAACCTAACACTATCCTAGGGCTCATGCTAACCCTAACCCTAACCCTAACACTATTCTACGGCTGATGATAACCCTAACCCTAACCCTAACACTATCCTAGGGCTGATGCTAACCCTAACCCTAACACTATCCTAGGCCTGATGCTAACCCTATCCCTAACCCTAACACTATCCTAGGGCTGATGCTAACCCTAACCCCAAACCTAACACTATCCTAGAGCTGATGCTAACCCTAACCCTAACCCTAACCCTAACCCTAATACTATCCTAGGGCTGATGCTAACCGTAACCCTAACCCTAACACTATCCTAGGGTTGATGCTAACCCTAACCCTAACACTATCCTCGGGCTCAAGCTAACCCTAACCCTCAACCTAACACTATCCTAGGTCTGATGCTAACCCTATCCCTCACACAATCCTAGGCCTGATGATAACCCTAACCCTAACACGATCCTAGGGCTGATGGTAACCCTAACCCTAACCCTAACACTAACCTAGAGCTGATGCTAACCCTAACCCTAACACTATCATACGCCTGATGATAACCCCAACTCTAACCCTAACACTATCCTAGGGTTGATGCTAACCCTAACCCTAACACTATCCTAGGGCTGATGCTAACCCTAACCCTAACCCTAACACTATCCTACGGCTGATAATAACTCTAAACCTACCCCTAACGCTAACACTATCCTAGTGCTGATGCTATCCCTAACCCTCACACTATCCTAGGCCTGATGCTAACCCAAACCTAACCCTTACACTATCCTAGGGCTGATGCTAACCCTAACCCTAACCCTAACACTATCCTAGGGCTTATGCTAACCCTAAACCTAACACTATCCTAGGGCTGATGCTAACCCTAACCCTAACCCTAACACTATCCTATGGCTGATTATAACCCTAACCCTAACCCTAACACTATCCTAGGGCTGATGCTAACCCTAACCCTAACACTATCCTAGGCCTGATGCTAACCCTAACCCTAACCCTAACACTATCCTAGGGCTGATGCTAACCCTAACCCTAACACTATGCTAGGGCTGATGCTAAGCCGAACCCTAACCCTAACACTATCCTAGGGCTGATGCTAACCCTAACCCTAACACTATCCTCGGGCTGAAGCTAACCCTAACCCTCACCCTAACACTATCCTAGGTTTGATGCTAACACTATCCCTCACACAATCCTAGGCCTGATGATAACCCTAACCCTAACACGATCCTAGGGCTGATGCTAACCCTAACCCTAACCCTAAAACTATCCTAGGGTTGATGCTAACCCTAACCCTAACACTATCCTAGTCCTGATGATAACCCTAACCCTAACACTATCCTAGGCCTGATGCTAACCCTAACCCTAACCCTAACACTATCCTAGGGTTGATGCTAACCCTAACCCTGACACTGTCCTAGGGCTGATGCTAACCCTAACCCTAACCCTAACAGTATCCGAGAGCTGATGGTAACCCTAACCCTAACGCTAACACTATCCTAGGGCTGATGATAAACCTAACCATAACCCTAACACTATCCTAGGGCTGATGCTAACCCTAACCCTAACATTATCCTAGGGCTGATGCTAACCCTAAACCTAACTCTAACACTCCCCTAGGGCTTAGGCTAACCCTAACCCTAACACTATCCTAGGGCTGATGATAACCCTAACCCTAACCCTAACACTATCCTGGGGCTGATGCTAACGCTAACCCTAACACTATCCTAGGCCTGATGCTAACCCAAACCTAACCCTTACACTATCCAAGCCTGATGCTAACCCTAACCCTAACCCTAACACTATCCTAGGGCTGATGCTAACCCTAAACCTAACACTATCCTAGGGCTGATGCTAACCCTAACCCTAACCCTAACGCTATCCTACGGCTGATAATAACCCTAACCCTAACCATAACCATAACACTATCCTAGTGCTGATGCTATCCCTAACCCTCACACTATCCTAGGCCTGATGCTAACCCAAAACTAACCCTTACACTATCCTAGGGCTGATGCTAACCCTAACCCTAACCCTAACACTATCCTAGGGCTGATGCTAACCCTAAACCTAACACTATCCTAGGGCTGATGCTAACCCTAACCCTAACCCTAACACTATCCTACGGCTGATGCTAACCCTAACCCTAACCCTAACACTATCCTAGGGCTGATGCTAACCCTAACCCTAACACTATCCTAGGCCTGATGCTAACCCTAACCCTAACCCTAACACTATCCTAGGGCTGATGCTAACCCTAACCCTAACACTATGCTAGGGCTGATGCTAACCCGAACCCTAACCCTAACACTATCCTAGGCCTGATGCTAACCCTAATCCCAAACCTAACACTATCCTAGAGCTGATGCTAACCCTAACCCTAACCCTAACCCTAACCCTAATACTATCCTAGGGCTGATGCTAACCGTAACCCTAACCCTAACACTATCCTAGGGTTGATGCTAACCCTAACCCTAACACTATCCTCGGGCTGAAGCTAACCCTAACCCTCACCCTAACACTATCCTAGGTTTGATGCTAACACTATCCCTCACACAATCCTAGGCCTGATGATAACCCTAACCCTAACAGGATCCTAGGGCTGATGCTAACCCTAACCCTAACCCTAACACTATCCTAGAGCTGATGCTAACCCTAACCCTAACACTATCCTAGGCCTGATGATAACCCCAACCCTAACCCTAACACTATCCTAGGGCTGATGCTAACCCTAACCCTAACACTATCCTAGGGCTGATGCTAACCCTAACCCTAACCCTAACAGTATCCTAGGGCTGATGGTAACTCTAACCTTAACCCTAACACTATCCTAGGGATGATGCTAACCGTAACCCTAACCCTAACACTATCCTAGGGTTGATGCTAACCCTAACCCTAACACTATCCTCGGGCTGAAGCTAACCCTAACCCTCACCCTAACACTATCCTAGGTTTGACGCTAACACTATCCCTCACACAATCCTAGGCCTGATGATAACCCTAACCCTAACACGATCCTAGGGCTGATGCTAACCCTAACCCTAACCCTAACACTATCTTAGGGCTGATGCTAACCCTAACCCTAACCCTAACACTATCCTAGAGCTGATGCTAACTCTAACCCTAACACTATCCTAGGGCTGATGCTAACCCTAACCCTAACTCTAACACTATCCTAGGGCTGATGCTAACCCTAAACAGAACACTATCCTAGGGCTGATGCTAACCCTAACCCTAACCCTAACACTATTCTACGGCTGATGATAACCCTAACCCTAACCCTAACACTATCCTAGGGCTGATGCTAACCCTAACCCTAACACTATCCTAGGCCTGATGCTAACCCTATCCCTAACCCTAAGACTATCCTAGGGCTGATGCTAACCCTAACCCTAACACTATGCTAGGGCTGATGCTAACCCGAACCTTAACCCTAACACTATCCTAGGGCTGATGCTAACCCTAACCCCAAACCTAACACTATCCTAGAGCTGATGCTAACCCTAACCCTAACCCTAACCCTAACCCTAATACTATCCTAGGGCTGATGCTAACCGTAACCCTAACCCTAACACTATCCTACGGTTGATGCTAACCCTAACCCTAACACTATCCTCGGGCTGAAGCTAACCCTAACCCTCACCCTAACACTATCCTAGGTCTGATGCTAACCCTATCCCTCACACAATACTAGGCCTGATGATAACCCTAACCCTAACACGATCCTAGGGCTGATGGTAACCCTAACCCTAACCCTAACACTAACCTAGAGCTGATGCTAACCCTAACCCTAACACTATCCTAGGCCTGATGATAACCCCAACCCTAACCCTAACACTATCCTAGGGTTGATGCTAACCCTAACCCTAACACTATCCTAGGGCTGATGCTAACCCTAACCCTAACCCTAACACTATCCTACGGCTGATAATAACCCTAAACCTACCCCTAACGCTAACACTATCCTAGTGCTGATGCTATCCCTAACCCTCACACTATCCTAGGCCTGATGCTAACCCAAACCTAACCCTTACACTATCCTAGGGCTGATGCTAACCCTAACCCTAACCCTAACACTATCCTAGGGCTTATGCTAACCCTAAACCTAACACTATCCTAGGGCTGATGCTAACCCTAACCCTAACCCTAACACTATCCTACGGCTGATGATAACACTAACCCTAACCCTAACACTATCCTAGGGCTGATGCTAACCCTAACCCTAACACTATCCTAGGCCTGATGCTAACCCTAACCCTAACCCTAACACTATCCTAGGGCTGATGATAACCCTAACCCTAACACTATGCTAGGGCTGATGCTAACCCGAACCCTAACCCTAACAGTATCCTAGGGTGATGCTAACCCTAACCCCAAACCTAACACTATCCTGGAGCTGATGCTAACCCTAACCCTAACCCTAACCCTAACCCTAATACTATCCTAGGGCTGATGCTAACCGTAACCCTAACCCTAACACTATCCTAGGGTTGATGCTAACCCTAACCCTAACACTATCCTCGGGCTGAAGCTAACCCTAACCCTCACCCTAACACTATCCTAGGTTTGATGCTAACACTATCCCTCACACAATCCTAGGCCTGATGATAACCCTAACCCTAACACGATCCTAGGGCTGATGCTAACCCTAACCCTAACCCTAACACTATCCTAGAGCTGATGCTAACCCTAACCCTAACACTATCCTAGGCCTGATGATAACCCCAACCCTAACCCTAACACTATCCTAGGGCTGATGCTAACCCTAACCCTAACGCTATCCTAGGGCTGATGCTAACCCTAACCCTAATCCTAACACTATCCTAGGGCTGATGGTAACCCTAACCCTAACCCTAACACTATCCTAGTGCTGATGCTAAACCTAACCATAACCCTAACACTATCCTAGGGCTGATGCTAACCCTAACCATAACACTATCCTAGGGCTGATGCTAACCATAAACCTAACCCTAACACTCCCCTAGGGCTGAGGCTAACCCTAACCCTAACACTATCCTAGGGCTGATGTTAACCCTAACCCTAACCTAACACTATCCTAGGGCTGATGCTAACCCTAACCCTAACCCTAACACTATCCTAGCGCTGATGCTAACTCTAACCCTAACACTATCCTAGTGCTGATGCTAACCCTAACCCTAACCCTAACAGTATCCTAGGGCTGATGCTAACTCTAACCCTAACACTATCCTAGGGCTGATGCTAACCCTAACCCTAACCCTAACACTATCCTAGGGCTGATGCTAACCCTAAACCTAACACTATCCTAGGGCTGATGCTAACCCTAACCCTAACCCTAACACTATCCTACGGCTCATGATAACCCTAAACCTAACACTATCCTAGGCCTGATGCTAACCCTAACCCTAACCCTAACACTATCCTAGGGCTGATGCTAACTCTAACCCTAACACTATCCTAGGGCTGATGCTAACCCTAACCCTAACTCTAACACTATCCTAGGGCTGATGCTAACCCTAAACCTAACACTATCCTAGGTCTCATGCTAACCCTAACCCTAACCCTAACACTATTCTACGGCTGATGATAACCCTAACCCTAACCCTAACACTATCCTAGGGCTGATGCTAACCCTAACCCTAACACTATCCTAGGCCTGATGCTAACCCTATCCCTAACCCTAACACTATCCTAGGGCTGATGCTAACCCTAACCCTAACACTATGCTAGGGCTGATGCTAACCCGAAACTTAACCCTAACACTATCCTAGGGCTGATGCTAACCCTAACCCCAAACCTAACACTATCCTAGAGCTGATGCTAACCCTAACCCTAACCCTAACCCTAACCCTAATACTATCCTAGGGCTGATGCTAACCGTAACCCTAACCCTAACACTATCCTAGGGTTGATGCTAACCCTAACCCTAACACTATCCTCGGGCTCAAGCTAACCCTAACCCTCAACCTAACACTATCCTAGGTCTGATGCTAACCCTATCCCTCACACAATCCTAGGCCTGATGATAACCCTAACCCTAACACGATCCTAGGGCTGATGGTAACCCTAACCCTAACCCTAACACTAACCTAGAGCTGATGCTAACCCTAACCCTAACACTATCATACGCCTGATGATAACCCCAACTCTAACCCTAACACTATCCTAGGGTTGATGCTAACCCTAACCCTAACACTATCCTAGGGCTGATGCTAACCCTAACCCTAACCCTAACACTATCCTACGGCTGATAATAACTCTAAACCTACCCCTAACGCTAACACTATCCTAGTGCTGATGCTATCCCTAACCCTCACACTATCCTAGGCCTGATGCTAACCCAAACCTAACCCTTACACTATCCTAGGGCTGATGCTAACCCTAACCCTAACCCTAACACTATCCTAGGGCTTATGCTAACCCTAAACCTAACACTATCCTAGGGCTGATGCTAACCCTAACCCTAACCCTAACACTATCCTATGGCTGATGATAACCCTAACCCTAACCCTAATACTATCCTAGGGCTGATGCTAACCCTAACCCTAACACTATCCTAGGCCTGATGCTAACCCTAACCCTAAGCCTAACACTATCCTAGGGCTGATGCTAACCCTAACCCTAACACTATGCTAGGGCTGATGCTAACCCGAACCCTAACCCTAACACTATCCTAGGGCTGATGCTAACCCTAACCCTAACACTATCCTCGGGCTGAAGCTAACCCTAACCCTCACCCTAACACTATCCTAGGTTTGATGCTAACACTATCCCTCACACAATCCTAGGCCTGATGATAACCCTAACCCTAACACGATCCTAGGGCTGATGCTAACCCTAACCCTAACCCTAACACTATCCTAGGGTTGATGCTAACCCTAACCCTAACACTATCCTAGTCCTGATGATAACCCTAACCCTAACACTATCCTAGGCCTGATGCTAACCCTAACCCTAACCCTAACACTATCCTAGGGTTGATGCTAACCCTAACCCTGACACTGTCCTAGGGCTGATGCTAACCCTAACCCTAACCCTAACAGTATCCGAGAGCTGATGGTAACCCTAACGCTAACCCTAACACTATCCTAGGGCTGATGATAAACCTAACCATAACCCTAACACTATCCTAGGGCTGATGCTAACCCTAACCCTAACATTATCCTAGGGCTGATGCTAACCCTAAACCTAACTCTAACACTCCCCTAGGGCTTAGGCTAACCCTAACCCTAACACTATCCTAGGGCTGATGATAACCCTAACCCTAACCCTAACACTATCCTGGGGCTGATGCTAACGCTAACCCTAACACTATCCTAGGCCTGATGCTAACCCAAACCTAACCCTTACACTATCCAAGCCTGATGCTAACCCTAACCCTAACCCTAACACTATCCTAGGGCTGATGCTAACCCTAAACCTAACACTATCCTAGGGCTGATGCTAACCCTAACCCTAACCCTAACGCTATCCTACGGCTGATAATAACCCTAACCCTAACCATAACCATAACACTATCCTAGTGCTGATGCTATCCCTAACCCTCACACTATCCTAGGCCTGATGCTAACCCAAAACTAACCCTTACACTATCCTAGGGCTGATGCTAACCCTAACCCTAACCCTAACACTATCCTAGGGCTGATGCTAACCCTAAACCTAACACTATCCTAGGGCTGATGCTAACCCTAACCCTAACCCTAACACTATCCTACGGCTGATGCTAACCCTAACCCTAACCCTAACACTATCCTAGGGCTGATGCTAACCCTAACCCTAACACTATCCTAGGCCTGATGCTAACCCTAACCCTAACCCTAACACTATCCTAGGGCTGATGCTAACCCTAACCCTAACACTATGCTAGGGCTGATGCTAACCCGAACCCTAACCCTAACACTATCCTAGGCCTGATGCTAACCCTAATCCCAAACCTAACACTATCCTAGAGCTGATGCTAACCCTAACCCTAACCCTAACCCTAACCCTAATACTATCCTAGGGCTGATGCTAACCGTAACCCTAACCCTAACACTATCCTAGGGTTGATGCTAACCCTAACCCTAACACTATCCTCGGCCTGAAGCTAACCCTAACCCTCACCCTAACACTATCCTAGGTTTGATGCTAACACTATCCCTCACACAATCCTAGGCCTGATGATAACCCTAACCTAACAGGATCCTAGGGCTGATGCTAACCCTAACCCTAACCCTAACACTATCCTAGAGCTGATGCTAACCCTAACCCTAACACTATCCTAGGCCTGATGATAACCCCAACCCTAACCCTAACACTATCCTAGGGCTGATGCTAACCCTAACCCTAACACTATCCTAGGGCTGATGCTAACCCTAACCCTAACCCTAACAGTATCCTAGGGCTGATGGTAACTCTAACCTTAACCCTAACACTATCCTAGGGATGATGCTAACCGTAACCCTAACCCTAACACTATCCTAGGGTTGATGCTAACCCTAACCCTAACACTATCCTCGGGCTGAAGCTAACCCTAACCCTCACCCTAACACTATCCTAGGTTTGACGCTAACACTATCCCTCACACAATCCTAGGCCTGATGATAACCCTAACCCTAACACGATCCTAGGGCTGATGCTAACCCTAACCCTAACCCTAACACTATCTTAGGGCTGATGCTAACCCTAACCCTAACCCTAACACTATCCTAGAGCTGATGCTAACTCTAACCCTAACACTATCCTAGGGCTGATGCTAACCCTAACCCTAACTCTAACACTATCCTAGGGCTGATGCTAACCCTAAACAGAACACTATCCTAGGGCTGATGCTAACCCTAACCCTAACCCTAACACTATTCTACGGCTGATGATAACCCTAACCCTAACCCTAACACTATCCTAGGGCTGATGCTAACCCTAACCCTAACACTATCCTAGGCCTGATGCTAACCCTATCCCTAACCCTAAGACTATCCTAGGGCTGATGCTAACCCTAACCCTAACACTATGCTAGGGCTGATGCTAACCCGAACCTTAACCCTAACACTATCCTAGGGCTGATGCTAACCCTAACCCCAAACCTAACACTATCCTAGAGCTGATGCTAACCCTAACCCTAACCCTAACCCTAACCCTAATACTATCCTAGGGCTGATGCTAACCGTAACCCTAACCCTAACACTATCCTACGGTTGATGCTAACCCTAACCCTAACACTATCCTCGGGCTGAAGCTAACCCTAACCCTCACCCTAACACTATCCTAGGTCTGATGCTAACCCTATCCCTCACACAATACTAGGCCTGATGATAACCCTAACCCTAACACGATCCTAGGGCTGATGGTAACCCTAACCCTAACCCTAACACTAACCTAGAGCTGATGCTAACCCTAACCCTAACACTATCCTAGGCCTGATGATAACCCCAACAATAACCCTAACACTATCCTAGGGTTGATGCTAACCCTAACCCTAACACTATCCTAGGGCTGATGCTAACCCTAACCCTAACCCTAACACTATCCTACGGCTGATAATAACCCTAAACCTACCCCTAACGCTAACACTATCCTAGTGCTGATGCTATCCCTAACCCTCACACTATCCTAGGCCTGATGCTAACCCAAACCTAACCCTTACACTATCCTAGGGCTGATGCTAACCCTAACCCTAACCCTAACAATATCCTAGGGCTTATGCTAACCCTAAACCTAACACTATCCTAGGGCTGATGCTAACCCTAACCCTAACACTATCCTAGGCCTGATGCTAACCCTAACCCTAACCCTAACACTATCCTAGGGCTGATGCTAACCCTAACCCTAACACTATGCTAGGGCTGATGCTAACCCGAACCCTAACCCTAACAGTATCCTAGGGCTGATGCTAACCCTAACCCCAAACCTAACACTATCCTGGAGCTGATGCTAACCCTAACCCTAACCCTAACCCTAACCCTAATACTATCCTAGGGCTGATGCTAACCGTAACCCTAACCCTAACACTATCCTAGGGTTGATGCTAACCCTAACCCTAACACTATCCTCGGGCTGAAGCTAACCCTAACCCTCACCCTAACACTATCCTAGGTTTGATGCTAACACTATCCCTCACACAATCCTAGGCCTGATGATAACCCTAACCCTAACACGATCCTAGGGCTGATGCTAACCCTAACCCTAACCCTAACACTATCCTAGAGCTGATGCTAACCCTAACCCTAACACTATCCTAGGCCTGATGATAACCCCAACCCTAACCCTAACACTATCCTAGGGCTGATGCTAACCCTAACCCTAACGCTATCCTAGGGCTGATGCTAACCCTAACCCTAACCCTAACACTATCCTAGGGCTGATGGTAACCCTAACCCTAACCCTAACACTATCCTAGTGCTGATGCTAAACCTAACCATAACCCTAACACTATCCTAGGGCTGATGCTAACCCTAACCCTAACACTATCCTAGGGCTGATGCTAACCATAAACCTAACCCTAACACTCCCCTAGGGCTGAGGCTAACCCTAACCCTAACACTATCCTAGGGCTGATGTTAACCCTAACCCTAACCCTAACACTATCCTAGAGCTGATGCTAACCCTAACCCTAACACTATCCTAGGCCTGATGATAACCCCAACCCTAACCCTAACACTATCCTAGGGTTGATGCTAACCCTAACCCTAACACTATCCTAGGGCTGATGCTAACCCTAACCCTAACCCTAACACTATCCTACCGCTGATAATAACCCTAACCCTACCCCTAACCCTAACACTATCCTAGCGCTGATGCTATCCCTAACCCTCACACTATCCTAGGCCTGATGCTAACCCAAACCTAACACTTACACTATCCTAGGGCTGATGCTAACCCTAACCCTAACCCTAACACTATCCTAGGGCTGATGCTAACCCTAAACCTAACACTATCCTAGGGCTGATGCTAACCCTAACCCTAACCCTAACACTATCCTACGGCTCATGATAACCCTAACCCTAACCCTAACACTATCCTAGGGCTGATGCTAACCCTAACCCTAACACTATCCTAGGCCTGATGCTAACCCTATCCCTAACCCTAACACTATCCTAGGGCTGATGCTAACCCTAACCCTAACACTATGCTAGGGCTGATGCTAACCCGAAACTTAACCCTAACACTATCCTAGGGCTGATGCTAACCCTAACCCCAAACCTAACACTATCCTAGAGCTGATGCTAACCCTAACCCTAACCCTAACCCTAACCCTAATACTATCCTAGGGCTGATGCTAACCGTAACCCTAACCCTAACACTATCCTAGGGTTGATGCTAACCCTAACCCTAACACTATCCTCAGGCTCAAGCTAACCCTAACCCTCAACCTAACACTATCCTAGGTCTGATGCTAACCCTATCCCTCACACAATCCTAGGCCTGATGATAACCCTAACCCTAACACGATCCTAGGGCTGATGGTAACCCTAACCCTAACCCTAACACTAACCTAGAGCTGATGCTAACCCTAACCCTAACACTATCCTACGCCTGATGATAACCCCAACCCTAACCCTAACACTATCCTAGAGTTGATGCTAACCCTAACCCTAACACTATCCTAGGGCTGATGCTAACCCTAACCCTAACCCTAACACTATCCTACGGCTGATAATAACCCTAAACCTACCCCTAACGCTAACACTATCCTAGTGCTGATGCTATCCCTAACCCTCACACTATCCTAGGCCTGATGCTAACCCAAACCTAACCCTTACACTATCCTAGGGCTGATGCTAACCCTAACCCTAACCCTAACACTATCCTAGGGCTTATGCTAACCCTAAACCTAACACTATCCTAGGGCTGATGCTAACCCTAACCCTAACCCTAACACTATCCTATGGCTGATGATAACCCTAACCCTAACCCTAACACTATCCTAGGGCTGATGCTAACCCTAACCCTAACACTATCCTAGGGCTGATGCTAACCCTAACCCTAACACTATGCTAGGGCTGATGCTAACCCGAACCCTAACCCTAACACTATCCTAGGGCTGATGCTAACCCTAACCCTAACACTATCCTCGGGCTGAAGCTAACCCTAACCCTCACCCTAACACTATCCTAGGTTTGATGCTAACACTATCCCTCACACAATCCTAGGCCTGATGATAACCCTAACCCTAACACGATCCTAGGGCTGATGCTAACCCTAACCCTAACCCTAACACTATCCTAGAGCTGATGCTAACCCTAACCCTAACACTATCATAGTGCTGATGCTAACCCTAACCCTAACCCTAACAATATCCTAGGGCTGATGCTAACTCTAACCCTAACACTATCCTAGGGCTGATGCTAACCCTAACCCTAACTCTAACACTATCCTAGGGCTGATGCTAACCCTAAACCTAACACTATCCTAAGGCTGATGCTAACCCTAACCCTAACCCTAAAACTATTCTACGGCTGATGATAACCCAACCCTAACCCTAACACTATCCTAGGGCTGATGCTAACCCTAACCCTAACACTATCCTAGGCCTAAAGCTAACCCTAACCCTAACCCTAACACTATCCTAGGGCTGATGCTAACCCTAACCCTAACACTATGCTAGGGCTGATGCTAACCCGAACCTTAACCCTAACATTATCCTAGGGCTGGTGCTAACCCTAACCCCAAACCTAACACTATCCTAGAGCTGATGCTAACCCTAACCCTAACCCTAACCCTAACCCTAATACTATCCTAGGGCTGATGCTAACCGTAACCCTAACCCTAACACTATCCTAGGGTTGATGCTAACCCTAACCCTAACACTATCCTCGGGCTGAAGCTAACCCTAACCCTCACCCTAACACTATCCTAGGTCTGATGCTAACCCTATCCCTCACACAATCCTAGGCCTGATGATAACCCTAACCCTAACAAGATCCTAGGGCTTATGGTAACCCTAACCCTAACCCTAACACTATCCTAGAGCTGATGCTAACCCTAACCCTAACACTATCCTAGGCCTGATGATAACCCCAACCCTAACCCTAACACTATCCTAGGGTTGATGCTAACCCTAACCCTAACACTATCCTAGGGCTGATGCTAACCCTAACCCTAACCCTAACACTATCCTACCGCTGATAATAACCCTAACCCTACCCCTAACCCTAACACTATCCTAGCGCTGATGCTATCCCTAACCCTCACACTATCCTAGGCCTGATGCTAACCCAAACCTAACACTTACACTATCCTAGGGCTGATGCTAACCCTAACCCTAACCCTAACACTATCCTAGGGCTGATGCTAACCCTAAACCTAACACTATCCTAGGGCTGATGCTAACCCTAACCCTAACCCTAACACTATCCTGCGGCTCATGATAACCCTAACCCTAACCCTAACACTATCCTAGGGCTGATGCTAACCCTAACCCTAACACTATCCTAGGCCTGATGCTAACCCTAACCCTAACCCTAACACTATCCTATGGCTGATGCTAACTCTAACCCTAACACTATCCTAGGGCTGATGCTAACCCTAACCCTAACTCTAACACTATCCTAGGGCTGATGCTAACCCTAAACCTAACACTATCCTAGGGCTGATGCTAACCCTAACCCTAACCCTAACACTATTCTACGGCTGATGATAACCCTAACCCTAACCCTAACACTATCCTAGGGCTGATGCTAACCCTAACCCTAACACTATCCTAGGCCTGATGCTAACCCTATCCCTAACCCTAACACTATCCTAGGGCTGATGCTAACCCTAACCCTAACACTATGCTAGGGCTGATGCTAACCCGAACCCTAACCCTAACACTATCCTATGGCTGATGCTAACCCTAACCCCAAACCTAACACTATCCTAGAGCTGATGCTAACCCTAACCCTAACCCTAACCCTAACCCTAATACTATCCTAGGGCTGATGCTAACCGTAACCCTAACCCTAACACTATCCTAGGGTTGATGCTAACCCTAACCCTAACACTATCCTCGGGCTCAAGCTAACCCTAACCCTCAACCTAACACTATCCTAGGTCTGATGCTAACCCTATCCCTCACACAATCCTAGGCCTGATGATAACCCTAACCCTAACACGATCCTAGGGCTGATGGTAACCCTAACCCTAACCCTAACACTAACCTAGAGCTGATGCTAACCCTAACCCTAACACTATCCTTCGCCTGATGATAACCCCAACCCTAACCCTAACACTATCCTAGGGTTGATGCTAACCCTAACCCTAACACTATCCTAGGGCTGATGCTAACCCTAACCCTAACCCTAACACTATCCTAGAGCTGATGCTAACCCTAAACCTAAACCTAACACTATCCTATGTCTGATGCTACCCCTAGCCCTAACACTATCCTAGGGCTGATGCTAACCCTAACCCTAACACTATCCTAGGCCTGATGATAACCCTAACCCTAACCCTAACACTATCCTAGGGCTGATGCTAACCCTAACCCTAACCCCAACACTATCCTAGGGCTGATGCTAACCAAATCCCTAAAAGTATCCTAGGGCTGATGCTAACCCTAACCCTTACCCTAACACTATCCTAGGGCTGATGCTAACCCTAACCCTAACACTCTCCTAGTGCTGATGCTAACACTAACCCTAACAATAACACTATCCTAGGGCTGACGCTACCCCTAACCCTAACCCTAACCCTAACACTATCCTAGGGCTGATGCTAACAGTAACCCTAACTCTAACACTATCCTAGGGCTGATGCTAACCCTAACCCTAACCCTAACACTATCCTAGGGCTGATGCTAACCCTAACCCTGACAGTATCCTATGGCTGATGTTAACCCTAACCCTAACCCTAACACTATCCTAAGGCTGATGCTAACCCTAACACTAACACTATCCTAGGCCTGATGCTAAACCTAACCCTAACTCTAACACTATCCTACGGCTGATGCTAACCCTAACACTAACCCTAACACTATCCTAGGGCTGATGCTAACCCTAACACTAACCCTAACACTATCCTAGGGCTGATGCTAACCCTAACCCTAACTCTAACACTATCCTAGTGCTCATGCTAACCTTAACCCTAACACTATCCTAGGGCTGATGCTAACCCTAACCCTAACACTAACACTATCCTAGGGCTGATGTTAACCGTAACACAAACTCTAACACTATCCTAGGGCTGATGCTAACCCTAAACCTAACCCTAACACTATCCTAGGTCTGATCCTAACCCTAGCCCTAACACTATCCTAGGGCTGATGCTAACCCTAACCCTAACACTATCCTAGGCCTGATGATAACCCTAACCCTAACCCTAACACTATCCTAGGGCTGATGTAACCCTAACTGTAACCCTAACACTATCCTTGGTCTGATGCTAACACTAACCCTAACACTATCCTAGGGCTGATGCTAACCCTAACCCTAACCCCAACACTATCCTAGGGCTGATGCTAACCCAAACCCTAACAGTATCGTAGGGCTGATGCTAACCCTAACCGTAACCCTAACACTATCCTAGAGCTGATGCTATCCCTAACCCTAACACTACCCTAGGCCTGACGATAACCCTAACCCTAACCCTAACAGTATCCTAGGACTGATGCTAACCCTAACCCTAACACTTTCCTAGGGCTGATGCTAACCCTAACCCTAACACTATCCTAGGGCTGATGCTAACCCTAACCCTAACCCTAACACTATCCTAAGGATGATGCTAACCCTAACCCTAACCCTAACACTATCCTAGAGCTGATCCTAACCCTAACCCTAACCCTAACCCTAATACTATCCTAGGGCTGATGCTAACCGTAACCCTAACGCTGACACTATCCTAGGACTGATGCTAACCCTAACCCTAACCCTAACACTATCCTAGGTCTGATGCTAACCCTAGCCCTAACACTATCCTAGGGCTGATGCTAACCCTAACCCTAACATTATCCTAGGCCTGATGATAACCCTAACCCTAACCATAACACTATCCTAGGGATGATGATAACCCTAACCCTAACCCTAACACTATCCTAGGGCTGATGCTAACCCTAACCCTAACACTAACGCTATCCTAGGGCTGATGCTAACCCAAACGCTAACACTATTCTAGGGCTGAGGCTAACCCTAACCATAACCCTATCCCTAACACAATCCTAGGGCTGATGCTAACCTTAAACCTAACCCTAACACTATCCTAGGGCTGATGCTAACATTAACCCTAACACTATCCTAGGCCTGATGATAACCCTAACCCTAACCCTAACACTATCCTAGGGCTGATGCTGACCCTAACCCTAACACTATCTTAGGGCTGATTCTAACCGTAACCCAAACCCTAACACTATCCTAGGGCTGATGCTAACCCTAACCCTAACACTATCCTAGGGATGATGCTAACCCTGACCCTAACCCTAACACTCTCCAAGGGCTGAGGCTAGCCCTAACACTAACACTATCTTAGGGCTGATGCTAACCCTAACCCTAACCCTAACACTATCCTAGAGCTGATGCTAACCCTAAACCTAAACCTAACACTATCCTATGTCTGATGCTAACCCTAGCCCTAACACTATCCTAGGGCTGATGCTAACCCTAACCCTAACACTATCCTAGGCCTGATGATAACCCTAACCCTAACCCTAACACTATCCTAGGGCTGATGCTAACCCTAACCCTAACCCCAACACTATCCTAGGGCTGATGCTAACCCAATCCCTAACAGTATCCTAGGGCTGATGCTAACCCTAACCCTTACCCTAACACTATCCTAGGGCTGATGCTAACCCTAACCCTAACACTCTCCTAGTGCTGATGCTAACACTAACCCTAACAATAACACTATCCTAGGGCTGACGCTACCCCTAACCCTAACCCTAACCCTAACACTATCCTAGGGCTGATGCTAACAGTAACCCTAACTCTAACACTATCCTAGGGCTGATGCTAACCCTAACCCAAACCCTAACACTATCCTAGGGCTGATGCTAACCCTAACCCTAACACTATCCTATGGCTGATGTTAACCCTAACCCTAACCCTAACACTATCCTAAGGCTGATGCTAACCCTAACACTAACACTATCCTAGGCCTGACGCTAAACCTAACCCTAACTCTAACACTATCCTACGGCTGATGCTAACCCTAACACTAACCCTAACACTATCCTAGGGCTGATGCTAACCCTAACACTAACCCTAACACTATCCTAGGGTTGATGCTAACCCTAACCCTAACACTATCCTCGGGCTCAAGCTAACCCTAACCCTCAACCTAACACTATCCTAGGTCTGATGCTAACCCTATCCCTCACACAATCCTAGGCCTGATGATAACCCTAACCCTAACACGATCCTAGGGCTGATGGTAACCCTAACCCTAACCCTAACACTAACCTAGAGCTGATGCTAACCCTAACCCTAAGACTATCCTACGCCTGATGATAACCCCAACCCTAACCCTAACACTATCCTAGGGTTGATGCTAACCCTAACCCTAACACTATCCTAGGGCTGATGCTAACCCTAACCCTAACCCTAACACTATCCTAGAGCTGATGCTAACCCTAAACCTAAACCTAACACTATCCTATGTCTGATGCTACCCCTAGCCCTAACACTATCCTAGGGCTGATGCTAACCCTAACCCTAACACTATCCTAGGCCTGATGATAACCCTAACCCTAACCCTAACACTATCCTAGGGCTGATGCTAACCCTAACCCTAACCCCAACACTATCCTAGGGCTGATGCTAACCCAATCCCTAACAGTATCCTAGGGCTGATGCTAACCCTAACCCTTACCCTAACACTATCCTAGGGCTGATGCTAATCCTAACCCTAACACTCTCCTAGTGCTGATGCTAACACTAACCCTAACAATAACACTATCCTAGGGCTGACGCTACCCCTAACCCTAACCCTAACCCTAACACTATCCTAGGGCTGATGCTAACAGTAACCCTAACTCTAACACTATCCTAGGGCTGATGCTAACCCTAACCCTAACCCTAACACTATCCTAGGGCTGATGCTAACCCTAACCCTAACACTATCCTATGGCTGATGTTAACCCTAACCCTAACCCTAACACTATCCTAAGGCTGATGCTAACCCTAACACTAACACTATCCTAGGCCTGATGCTAAACCTAACCCTAACTCTAACACTATCCTACGGCTGATGCTAACCCTAACACTAACCCTAACACTATCCTAGGGCTGATGCTAACCCTAACACTAACCCTAACACTATCCTAGGGCTGATGCTAACCCTAACCCTAACTCTAACACTATCCTAGTGCTCATGCTAACCTTAACCCTAACACTATCCTAGGGCTGATGCTAACCCTAACCCTAACCCTAACACTATCCTAGGGCTGATGTTAACCGTAACACAAACGCTAACACTATCCTAGGGCTGATGCTAACCCTAAACCTAACCCTAACACTATCCTAGGTCTGATCCTAACCCTAGCCCTAACACTATCCTAGGGCTGATGCTAACCCTAACCCTAACACTATCCTAGGCCTGATGATAACCCTAACCCTAACCCTAACACTATCCTAGGGCTGATGTAACCCTAACCGTAACCCTAACACTATCCTTGGTCTGATGCTAACACTAACCCTAACACTATCCTAGGGCTGATGCTAACCCTAACCCTAACCCCAACACTATCCTAGGGCTGATGCTAACCCAAACCCTAACAGTATCCTAGGGCTGATGCTAACCCTAACCGTAACCCTAACACTATCCTAGAGCTGATGCTATCCCTAACCCTAACACTACCCTAGGCCTGACGATAACCCTAACCCTAACCCTAACAGTATCCTAGGACTGATGCTAACCCTAACCCTAACACTATCCTAGGGCTGATGCTAACCCTAACCCTAACTCTAACACTATCCTAGGGCTGATGCTAACCCTAAACCTAACACTATCCTAAGGCTGATGCTAACCCTAACCCTAACCCTAAAACTATTCTACGGCTGATGATAACCCAACCCTAACCCTAACACTATCCTAGGGCTGATGCTAACCCTAACCCTAACACTATCCTAGGCCTAAAGCTAACCCTAACCCTAACCCTAACACTATCCTAGGGCTGATGCTAACCCTAACCCTAACACTATGCTAGGGCTGATGCTAACCCGAACCTTAACCCTAACATTATCCTAGGGCTGGTGCTAACCCTAACCCCAAACCTAACACTATCCTAGAGCTGATGCTAACCCTAACCCTAACCCTAACCCTAACCCTAATACTATCCTAGGGCTGATGCTAACCGTAACCCTAACCCTAACACTATCCTAGGGTTGATGCTAACCCTAACCCTAACACTATCCTCGGGCTGAAGCTAACCCTAACCCTCACCCTAACACTATCCTAGGTCTGATGCTAACCCTATCCCTCACACAATCCTAGGCCTGATGATAACCCTAACCCTAACAAGATCCTAGGGCTTATGGTAACCCTAACCCTAACCCTAACACTATCCTAGAGCTGATGCTAACCCTAACCCTAACACTATCCTAGGCCTGATGATAACCCCAACCCTAACCCTAACACTATCCTAGGGTTGATGCTAACCCTAACCCTAACACTATCCTAGGGCTGATGCTAACCCTAACCATAACCCTAACACTATCCTACCGCTGATAATAACCCTAACCCTACCCCTAACCCTAACACTATCCTAGCGCTGATGCTATCCCTAACCCTCACACTATCCTAGGCCTGATGCTAACCCAAACCTAACACTTACACTATCCTAGGGCTGATGCTAACCCTAACCCTAACCCTAACACTATCCTAGGGCTGATGCTAACCCTAAACCTAACACTATCCTAGGGCTGATGCTAACCCTAACCCTAACCCTAACACTATCCTGCGGCTCATGATAACCCTAACCCTAACCCTAACACTATCCTAGGGCTGATGCTAACCCTAACCCTAACACTATCCTAGGCCTGATGCTAACCCTAACCCTAACCCTAACACTATCCTATGGCTGATGCTAACTCTAACCCTAACACTATCCTAGGGCTGATGCTAACCCTAACCCTAACTCTAACACTATCCTAGGGCTGATGCTAACCCTAAACCTAACACTATCCTAGGGCTGATGCTAACCCTAACCCTAACCCTAACACTATTCTACGGCTGATGATAACCCTAACCCTAACCCTAACACTATCCTAGGGCTGATGCTAACCCTAACCCTAACACTATCCTAGGCCTGATGCTAACCCTATCCCTAACCCTAACACTATCCTAGGGCTGATGCTAACCCTAACCCTAACACTATGCTAGGGCTGATGCTAACCCGAACCCTAACCCTAACACTATCCTATGGCTGATGCTAACCCTAACCCCAAACCTAACACTATCCTAGAGCTGATGCTAACCCTAACCCTAACCCTAACCCTAACCCTAATACTATCCTAGGGCTGATGCTAACCGTAACCCTAACCCTAACACTATCCTAGGGTTGATGCTAACCCTAACCCTAACACTATCCTCGGGCTCAAGCTAACCCTAACCCTCAACCTAACACTATCCTAGGTCTGATGCTAACCCTATCCCTCACACAATCCTAGGCCTGATGATAACCCTAACCCTAACACGATCCTAGGGCTGATGGTAACCCTAACCCTAACCCTAACACTAACCTAGAGCTGATGCTAACCCTAACCCTAACACTATCCTTCGCCTGATGATAACCCCAACCCTAACCCTAACACTATCCTAGGGTTGATGCTAACCCTAACCCTAACACTATCCTAGGGCTGATGCTAACCCTAACCCTAACCCTAACACTATCCTAGAGCTGATGCTAACCCTAAACCTAAACCTAACACTATCCTATGTCTGATGCTACCCCTAGCCCTAACACTATCCTAGGGCTGATGCTAACCCTAACCCTAACACTATCCTAGGCCTGATGATAACCCTAACCCTAACCCTAACACTATCCTAGGGCTGATGCTAACCCTAACCCTAACCCCAACACTATCCTAGGGCTGATGCTAACCAAATCCCTAAAAGTATCCTAGGGCTGATGCTAACCCTAACCCTTACCCTAACACTATCCTAGGGCTGATGCTAACCCTAACCCTAACACTCTCCTAGTGCTGATGCTAACACTAACCCTAACAATAACACTATCCTAGGGCTGACGCTACCCCTAACCCTAACCCTAACCCTAACACTATCCTAGGGCTGATGCTAACAGTAACCCTAACTCTAACACTATCCTAGGGCTGATGCTAACCCTAACCCTAACCCTAACACTATCCTAGGGCTGATGCTAACCCTAACCCTGACAGTATCCTATGGCTGATGTTAACCCTAACCCTAACCCTAACACTATCCTAAGGCTGATGCTAACCCTAACACTAACACTATCCTAGGCCTGATGCTAAACCTAACCCTAACTCTAACACTATCCTACGGCTGATGCTAACCCTAACACTAACCCTAACACTATCCTAGGGCTGATGCTAACCCTAACACTAACCCTAACACTATCCTAGGGCTGATGCTAACCCTAACCCTAACTCTAACACTATCCTAGTGCTCATGCTAACCTTAACCCTAACACTATCCTAGGGCTGATGCTAACCCTAACCCTAACACTAACACTATCCTAGGGCTGATGTTAACCGTAACACAAACTCTAACACTATCCTAGGGCTGATGCTAACCCTAAACCTAACCCTAACACTATCCTAGGTCTGATCCTAACCCTAGCCCTAACACTATCCTAGGGCTGATGCTAACCCTAACCCTAACACTATCCTAGGCCTGATGATAACCCTAACCCTAACCCTAACACTATCCTAGGGCTGATGTAACCCTAACTGTAACCCTAACACTATCCTTGGTCTGATGCTAACACTAACCCTAACACTATCCTAGGGCTGATGCTAACCCTAACCCTAACCCCAACACTATCCTAGGGCTGATGCTAACCCAAACCCTAACAGTATCGTAGGGCTGATGCTAACCCTAACCGTAACCCTAACACTATCCTAGAGCTGATGCTATCCCTAACCCTAACACTACCCTAGGCCTGACGATAACCCTAACCCTAACCCTAACAGTATCCTAGGACTGATGCTAACCCTAACCCTAACACTTTCCTAGGGCTGATGCTAACCCTAACCCTAACACTATCCTAGGGCTGATGCTAACCCTAACCCTAACCCTAACACTATCCTAAGGATGATGCTAACCCTAACCCTAACCCTAACACTATCCTAGAGCTGATCCTAACCCTAACCCTAACCCTAACCCTAATACTATCCTAGGGCTGATGCTAACCGTAACCCTAACGCTGACACTATCCTAGGACTGATGCTAACCCTAACCCTAACCCTAACACTATCCTAGGTCTGATGCTAACCCTAGCCCTAACACTATCCTAGGGCTGATGC
Source organism: Lemur catta (assembly GCF_020740605.2). Classification (NCBI taxonomy): domain Eukaryota; kingdom Metazoa; phylum Chordata; class Mammalia; order Primates; family Lemuridae; genus Lemur; species Lemur catta. The sequence goes on along the minus strand of NW_025423752.1, from coordinate 34,748 downwards.
TAACCCTAACCCTAACATTATCCTAGGCCTGATGATAACCCTAACCCTAACCATAACACTATCCTAGGGATGATGATAACCCTAACCCTAACCCTAACACTATCCTAGGGCTGATGCTAACCCTAACCCTAACACTAACGCTATCCTAGGGCTGATGCTAACCCAAACGCTAACACTATTCTAGGGCTGAGGCTAACCCTAACCATAACCCTATCCCTAACACAATCCTAGGGCTGATGCTAACCTTAAACCTAACCCTAACACTATCCTAGGGCTGATGCTAACATTAACCCTAACACTATCCTAGGCCTGATGATAACCCTAACCCTAACCCTAACACTATCCTAGGGCTGATGCTGACCCTAACCCTAACACTATCTTAGGGCTGATTCTAACCGTAACCCAAACCCTAACACTATCCTAGGGCTGATGCTAACCCTAACCCTAACACTATCCTAGGGATGATGCTAACCCTGACCCTAACCCTAACACTCTCCAAGGGCTGAGGCTAGCCCTAACACTAACACTATCTTAGGGCTGATGCTAACCCTAACCCTAACCCTAACACTATCCTAGAGCTGATGCTAACCCTAAACCTAAACCTAACACTATCCTATGTCTGATGCTAACCCTAGCCCTAACACATTCCTAGGGCTGATGCTAACCCTAACCCTAACACTATCCTAGGCCTGATGATAACCCTAACCCTAACCCTAACACTATCCTAGGGCTGATGCTAACCCTAACCCTAACCCCAACACTATCCTAGGGCTGATGCTAACCCAATCCCTAACAGTATCCTAGGGCTGATGCTAACCCTAACCCTTACCCTAACACTATCCTAGGGCTGATGCTAACCCTAACCCTAACACTCTCCTAGTGCTGATGCTAACACTAACCCTAACAATAACACTATCCTAGGGCTGACGCTACCCCTAACCCTAACCCTAACCCTAACACTATCCTAGGGCTGATGCTAACAGTAACCCTAACTCTAACACTATCCTAGGGCTGATGCTAACCCTAACCCAAACCCTAACACTATCCTAGGGCTGATGCTAACCCTAACCCTAACACTATCCTATGGCTGATGTTAACCCTAACCCTAACCCTAACACTATCCTAAGGCTGATGCTAACCCTAACACTAACACTATCCTAGGCCTGACGCTAAACCTAACCCTAACTCTAACACTATCCTACGGCTGATGCTAACCCTAACACTAACCCTAACACTATCCTAGGGCTGATGCTAACCCTAACACTAACCCTAACACTATCCTAGGGTTGATGCTAACCCTAACCCTAACACTATCCTCGGGCTCAAGCTAACCCTAACCCTCAACCTAACACTATCCTAGGTCTGATGCTAACCCTATCCCTCACACAATCCTAGGCCTGATGATAACCCTAACCCTAACACGATCCTAGGGCTGATGGTAACCCTAACCCTAACCCTAATACTAACCTAGAGCTGATGCTAACCCTAACCCTAAGACTATCCTACGCCTGATGATAACCCCAACCCTAACCCTAACACTATCCTAGGGTTGATGCTAACCCTAACCCTAACACTATCCTAGGGCTGATGCTAACCCTAACCCTAACCCTAACACTATCCTAGAGCTGATGCTAACCCTAAACCTAAACCTAACACTATCCTATGTCTGATGCTACCCCTAGCCCTAACACTATCCTAGGGCTGATGCTAACCCTAACCCTAACACTATCCTAGGCCTGATGATAACCCTAACCCTAACCCTAACACTATCCTAGGGCTGATGCTAACCCTAACCCTAACCCCAACACTATCCTAGGGCTGATGCTAACCCAATCCCTAACAGTATCCTAGGGCTGATGCTAACCCTAACCCTTACCCTAACACTATCCTAGGGCTGATGCTAATCCTAACCCTAACACTCTCCTAGTGCTGATGCTAACACTAACCCTAACAATAACACTATCCTAGGGCTGACGCTACCCCTAACCCTAACCCTAACCCTAACACTATCCTAGGGCTGATGCTAACAGTAACCCTAACTCTAACACTATCCTAGGGCTGATGCGAACCCTAACCCTAACCCTAACACTATCCTAGGGCTGATGCTAACCCTAACCCTGACAGTATCCTATGGCTGATGTTAACCCTAACCCTAACCCTAACACTATCCTAAGGCTGATGCTAACCCTAACACTAACACTATCCTAGGCCTGATGCTAAACCTAACCCTAACTCTAACACTATCCTACGGCTGATGCTAACCCTAACACTAACCCTAACACTATCCTAGGGCTGATGCTAACCCTAACACTAACCCTAACACTATCCTAGGGCTGATGCTAACCCTAACCCTAACTCTAACACTATCCTAGTGCTCATGCTAACCTTAACCCTAACACTATCCTAGGGCTGATGCTAACCCTAACCCTAACCCTAACACTATCCTAGGGCTGATGTTAACCGTAACACAAACGCTAACACTATCCTAGGGCTGATGCTAACCCTAAACCTAACCCTAACACTATCCTAGGTCTGATCCTAACCCTAGCCCTAACACTATCCTAGGGCTGATGCTAACCCTAACCCTAACACTATCCTAGGCCTGATGATAACCCTAACCCTAACCCTAACACTATCCTAGGGCTGATGTAACCCTAACCGTAACCCTAACACTATCCTTGGTCTGATGCTAACACTAACCCTAACACTATCCTAGGGCTGATGCTAACCCTAACCCTAACCCCAACACTATCCTAGGGCTGATGCTAACCCAAACCCTAACAGTATCCTAGGGCTGATGCTAACCCTAACCGTAACCCTAACACTATCCTAGAGCTGATGCTATCCCTAACCCTAACACTACCCTAGGCCTGACGATAACCCTAACCCTAACCCTAACAGTATCCTAGGACTGATGCTAACCCTAACCCTAACACTTTCCTAGGGCTGATGCTAACCCTAACCCTAACACTATCCTAGGGCTGATGCTAACCCTAACCCTAACCCTAACACTATCCTAAGGATGATGCTAACCCTAACCCTAACCCTAACACTATCCTAGAGCTGATCCTAACCCTAACCCTAACCCTAACCCTAATACTATCCTAGGGCTGATGCTAACCGTAACCCTAACGCTGACACTATCCTAGGACTGATGCTAACCCTAACCCTAACCCTAACACTATCCTAGGTCTGATGCTAACCCTAGCCCTAACACTATCCTAGGGCTGATGCTAACCCTAACCCTAACATTATCCTAGGCCTGATGATAACCCTAACCCTAACCATAACACTATCCTAGGGATGATGATAACCCTAACCCTAACCCTAACACTATCCTAGGGCTGATGCTAACCCTAACCCTAACACTAACGCTATCCTAGGGCTGATGCTAACCCAAACGCTAACACTATTCTAGGGCTGAGGCTAACCCTAACCCTAACCCTATCCCTAACACAATCCTAGGGCTGATGCTAACCTTAAACCTAACCCTAACACTATCCTAGGGCTGATGCTAACATTAACCCTAACACTATCCTAGGCCTGATGATAACCCTAACCCTAACCCTAACACTATCCTAGGGCTGATGCTGACCCTAACCCTAACACTATCTTAGGGCTGATTCTAACCGTAACCCAAACCCTAACACTATCCTAGGGCTGATGCTAACCCTAACCCTAACACTATCCTAGGGATGATGCTAACCCTGACCCTAACCCTAACACTCTCCAAGGGCTGAGGCTAGCCCTAACACTAACACTATCTTAGGGCTGATGCTAAACCTAACACTAACCCTAACACTATGCTAGGGCTGATGCTGACCCTAACCCTAACATTATCCTAGGGCTGATGCTAACCCTAACCCTAACCCTAACACTCTCCTGGGACTGAGGCTAACCCTAACCCTAACACTATCCTAGGGCTGATGCTAACCCTAACCCTAACCCTAACACTATCCTAGGGCTGATGCTAATTCTAACCCTAACACTATCCTAGGGCTGATCCTAACCCTAACCCTAACCCTAACACTATCCTATGGCTGATGTTAACCCTAACCCTAACCCTAACACTATACTAAGGCTGATGCTAACCCTAACACTAATACTACCCTAGGCCTGATGCTAACCCTAACCCTAACCCTAACACTATCCTAGGGCTGATGCTCACCCTAACCCTCACACTATCCTAGGACTGATGCTAACCCCATGCCTAAACCTAACACTATCCTAGGGCTGATGCTAACCCTAACCCTAACATTATCCTAGGGCTGATGCTAACCCTAACCCTAACCTTAATAGTATCCTAGGGCTGATGCTAACCCTAACCCTAACACTAACATTAGCCTAGGGCTGATCCTAACCCTAACCCTAACCCTAACACTATCCTAGGGCTGATGCTAACTCTAACCCTAACACTATCCTAGGGCTGATGCTAACCCTAACCCTAACCCTAACACTATCCTAGGGCTGATGCTAACCCTAACCCTAACACTATCCTATGGCTGATGTTAACCCTAACCCTAACCCTAACACTATACTAAGGCTGATGCTAACCCTAACACTAACACTACCCTAGGCCTGATGCTAACCCTAACCCTAACCCTAACACTATCCTAGGGCTGATGCTAACCCTAACGCTAACACTATCCTAGGACTGATGCTAACCCCAACCCTAAACCTAACACTATCCTAGGGCTGATGCTAACCCTAACACTAACATTATCCTAGGGCTGATGCTAACCCTAACCCTAACCCTAACACTATACTAAGGCTGATGCTAACCCTAACACTAACACTATCCTAGGCCTGATGCTAACCCTAACCCTAACCCTAACACTATCCTAAGGCCGATGCTCACCCTAACCCTAACACTATCCTAGGGCTGATGCTAACCATAACCCTAACCCTAACACTATCCTAGGGCTGATGCTAACCCTAACACTAACCCTAACACTATCCTAGGGCTGATGCTAACCTAACCCTAACTCTAACACTATCGTAGTGCTGATGCTAACGCTAACCCTAACACTGTCCTAGGGCTGATGCTAACACTAACTCTAACCCTAACACTATCCTAGGGCTGATGCTAACCGTAACGCTAACACTATCCTAGGGATGATGCTAACCCTAACCTTAACCCTAACACTATCGTAGGACTGATGCTAACCATAAATCTAACACTATCCTAGGGCTGATGCTAACCGTTACCATAACCCTAACACTATCCTAAGGCTGATGCTAACCCTAACCCTAACACTATCCTAGGCCTGATGCTAACCCTAACCCTAACCCTAAAACTATCCTAGAACTGATGCTAACCCTAACCCTAACACTATCCTATGTCTGATGCTAAAACTAACCCTAAACCTAACACTAACCTAGGGCTGATGCTAACCCTAACCCTAACACTATCTTAGGGCTGATGCTAACCCTAACCCTAACCCTAACACTATCCTAGGGCTGATGCTAAACCTAACCCTAACCCTAAGACTATCCTTGGGGTGATGCTAACCCAAACCCTAACCCTAACCCTAATACTATCCTAGGGCTGATGCCAACCATAACACAAACGCTAACACTATCCTAGGGCTGATGCTAACCCTAAACCTAACCCTAACACTATCCTAGGTCTTATGCTAACCCTAGCCCTAACACTACCCTAGGGCTGATGCTAACCCTAACCCTAACACTATCCTAGGCCTGATGATAACCCTAACCCTAACCATAGCACTATCCTAGGACTGATGCTAACCCTAACCCTAACCCTAACACTATCCTTGGTTTGATGCTAACCCTAACCCTAACACTACCCTAGGGCTGATGCTAACCCTAACCCTAACCCCAACACTATCCTAGGGCTGATGCTAACCCAAACCCTAACAGTATCCTAGGGCTGATGCTAACCCTAACCCTAACCCTAACACTATCCTAGATCTGATGCTATCCCTAACCCTAACACTATCCTAGGCTTGACGATAACCCTAACCCTAACCCTAACACTATACTAGGCCTGGTGCTAACCCTAACTCTAACACTGTCCTAGGGCTGATGCCAACCCTAACCCTAACACTATCCTAGGGCTGATGCTAACCCTAACCCTAACCCTAACACTATCCTAAGGATGATGCTAACCCTAACCCTAACCCTAACACTATCCTAGGGGTGATCCTAACCCTAACCCTAACCCTAATCCTAATACTATCCTAGGGCTGATGCTAACCCTAACCCTAACCCTAACACTATCCTAGGGCTGATGCTGACCCTAACCCTAACACTATCCTATGGCTGAGGTTAACCCTAACCCTAACCCTAACACTATACTAAGGCTGATGCTAACCCTAACACTAACACTACCCTAGGCCTGATGCTAACCCTAACCCTAACCCTAACACTATCCTAGGGCTGATGCTAACCCTAATGCTAACACTATCCTAGAACTGATGCTAACCCCAACCCTAAACCTAACACTATCCTTGGGCTGATGCTAACCCTAACACTAACATTATCCTAGGGCTGATGCTAACCCTAACCATAACCCTAACACTATACTAAGGCTGATGCTAACCCTAACACTAACACTATCCTAGGCCTGATGCTAACCCTAACCCTAACCCTCACACTATCCTAGGGCTGATGCTAACCCTAACACTAACCCTAACACTATCCTAGGGCTGATGCTAACCCTAACCCTAACTCTAACACTATCCTAGTGCTGATGCTAACGCTAACCCTAACACTGTCCTAGGGCTGATGCTAACCCTACCTCTAACCATAACACTATCCTAGGGCTGATGCTAACCGTAACGCTAACACTATCCTAGGGCTGATGCTAACCCTAACCTTAACCCTAACACTATCGTAATACTGATGCTAACCATAAGTCTAACACTATCCTAGGGCTGATGCTAACCATAACCCTAACCCTAACAATATCCTAGGGCTGATGCTAACCGGAACCCTAACCCTAACACTATCCTAAGGCTGATGCTAACCCTATCCCTAACACTATCCTAGGGCTGATGCTAACCCTAACCCTAACCCTAACACTATCCTAGGGCTGATGCTAACCCTAACACTAACCCTAACACTATCCTAGGGCTGATGCTAACCCTAACCCTAACTCTAACACTATCCTAGTGCTGATGCTAATGCTAACCCTAACACTGTCCTAGGGCTGATGCTAACCCTAACTCTAACCCTAACACTATCCTAGGGCTGATGCTAACCGTAACGCTAACACTATCCTAGGGCTGATGCTAACCCTAACCTTAACCCTAACACTATCTTAGGACTGATGCTAACCATAAATCTAACACTATCCTAGGGCTGATGCTAACCATAACCCTAACCCTAACACTATCCTAGGGCTGATGCTAACCGTAACCCTAACCCTAACACTATCCTAAAGCTGATGCTAACCCTAACCCTAACACTATCCTAGGCCTGATGCTAACCCTAACCCTAACCCTAAAACTATCCTAGAACTGGTGCTAACCCTAACCCTAACACTATCCTATGTCTGATGCTAAAACTAACCCTAAACCTAACACTAACCTAGGGCTGATGCTAACCCTAACCCTAACACTATCTTAGGGCTGATGCTAACCCTAACCCTAACACTATCCTAGGGCTGATGCTAAACCTAACCCTAACCCTAAGACTATCCTTGGGCTGATGCTAACCCAAACCCTAACCCTAACCCTAATACTATCCTAGGGCTGATGCTAACCGTAACACAAACGCTAACACTATCCTAGGGCTGATGCTAACCCTAAACCTAACCCTAACACTATCCTAGTTCTGATGCTAACCCTAGCCCTAACACTACCCTAGGGCTGATGCTAACCCTAACCCTAACACTATCCTAGGCCTGATGATAACCCTAACCCTAACCATAACACTATCCTAGGACTGATGCTAACCCTAACCCTAACCCTAACACTATCCTTGGTTTGATGCTAACCCTACCCCTAACACTACCCTAGGGCTGATGCTAACCCTAACCCTAACCCCAACACTATCCTAGGGCTGATGCTAACCCAAACCCTAACAGTATCCTAGGGCTGATGCTAACCCTAACCCTAACCCTAACACTATCCTAGAGCTGATGCTATCCCTAACCCTAACACTATCCTAGGCCTGACGATAACCCTAACCCTAACCCTAACACTATACTAGGCCTGGTGCTAACCCTAACCCTAACACTGTCCTAGGGCTGATGCTAACCCTAAACCTAACACTATCCTAGGGCTGATGCTAACCCTAATCCTAACCCTAACACTATCCTAAGGATGATGCTAACCCTAACCCTAACCCTAACACTATCCTAGGGCTGATCCTAACCCTAACCCTAACCCTAATCCTAATACTATCCTAGGGCTGATGCTAACCGTAACCCTAACACTGACACTATCCTGAGACTGATGCTAACCCTAACCCTAAGCCTAACACTATCCTAGGGTTGATGCTAACACTAACCGTAATAGTATCCTAGGGCTGATGCTAACCCTAACCCTCACCCTAACAGTATCCTAGGTCTGATGCTAACCCTAGCCCTGACACTATCCTATGGCTGATGCTAACCCTAACCCTAACATTATCCTAGGCCTGATGATAACCCTAACCCTAACCATAACACTATCCTAGGGATGATGATAACCCTAACCCTAACCCTAACACTATCCTTGGTCTGATGCTAACCCTAACCCTAACAGTATCCTAGTGCTGATGCTAACCCTAACCCTAACCCTAACACTATCCAAGGGCTGATGCTAACCCAAACCCTAACACTATCCTAGGGCTGAGGCTAACCCTAACCCTAACCCTAACCCTAACACTATCCTAGAGCTGATGCTACCCCTAACCCTAACACTATCCTAGGCCTGATGATAACCCTAACCCGAACCCTAACACTATTGTAGGGCTGATGCTAACCCTATCCCTAACCGTAACATTATCCTAGGGCTGATGCTAACCTTAACGCTCACCCTAACACTATCCTAGGTCTGATGATAACCCTAACCCTAACTCTAACACTATCCTAGGGCTGATGCTAACCCTAACCCTAACACTATCCTAGGCCTGATGATAACCCTAAACCTAACACTATCGTAGGGCTGATGCTTACCCTAACCCTTACCCTAACACTATCCTAGAGCTGATGCTAAACCCAACCCTAACACTATCCTAGGGCTGATGCTAACCCTAACCCTAACAATAACACTATCCTAGGGCTGACGCTAACCCTTACCCTAACCCTAACCCTAACACTATCCTAGGGCTGATGCTAACAGTACCCCTAACTCTAACACTATCCTAGGGCTGAGGCTAACCCTAACGCTAACACTATACTAGGGCTGATGCTAACCCTAACCCTAACCCAAACACTATCCTAAGGCTGATACTAACCCTAACCCTAACACTATCCTAGGCCTGGTGCTAATCCTAACCCTAACCCTAACACTATCCTAGGGCTGATGCTAACCCTAACCCTAACACTATCCTAGGGGTGATGCTAACAGTAACCCTAACCCTAACACAATCCTAGGGCTGATGCTAACCCTAACCCTAACCCTAACACTATCCTAGGGCTGATGCCAACCCTAAACCTAACCCTAACACCATCCTAGTGCTGATGCTAACATTAACCCTAACACTATCCTAGCCTGATGATAACCCTAACCCTAACCCTAACACTATCCTAGGGCTGATGCTGACTCTAACCCTAACACAATCCGAGGGCTGATTCTAACCGTAACCCTAACCCTAACACTATCCTAGGGCTCATGCTAACCCTAACCCTAACACTATCCTAGGGCTGATGCTAACCCTGACTCTAACCCTAACACTCTCCTAGAGCTGAGGCTAACACTAATCCTAACACTATCTTAGGACTGATGCTAAACCTAACCATAACCCTAACACTATCCTAGGGCTGATGCTAAAACTAACCCTAAACCTAACACTATCCTAGGCCTGATGCTAACCCTAACCCTAACCCTAAAACTATCCTAGAACTGGTGCTAACCCTAACCCTAACACTATCCTATGTCTGATGCTAAAACTAACCCTAAACCTAACACTAACCTAGGGCTGATGCTAACCCTAACCCTAACCCTAAGACTATCCTTGGGCTGATGCTAACCCAAACCCTAACCCTAACCCTAATACTATCCTAGGGCTGATGCCAACCATAACACAAACGCTAACACTATCCTAGGGCTGATGCTAACCCTAAACCTAACCCTAACACTATCCTAGGTCTTATGCTAACCCTAGCCCTAACACTACCCTAGGGCTGATGCTAACCCTAACCCTAACACTATCCTAGGCCTGATGATAACCCTAACCCTAACCATAACACTATCCTAGGACTGATGCTAACCCTAACCCTAACCCTAACACTATCCTTGGTTTGATGCTAACCCTAACCCTAACACTACCCTAGGGCTGATGCTAACCCTAACCCTAACAGTATCCTAGGGCTGATGCTAACCCTAACCCTAACACTATCCTAGGCCTGATGATAACCCTAACCCTAACCATAACACTATCCTAGGACTGATGCTAACCCTAACCCTAACCCTAACACTATCCTTGGTTTGATGCTAACCCTACCCCTAACACTACCCTAGGGCTGATGCTAACCCTAACCCTAACCCCAACACTATCCTAGGGCTGATGCTAACCCAAACCCTAACAGTATCCTAGGGCTGATGCTAACCCTAACCCTAACCCTAACACTATCCTAGAGCTGATGCTATCCCTAACCCTAACACTATCCTAGGCCTGACGATAACCCTAACCCTAACCCTAACACTATACTAGGCCTGGTGCTAACCCTAACCCTAACACTGTCCTAGGGCTGATGCTAACCCTAAACCTAACACTATCCTAGGGCTGATGCTAACCCTAATCCTAACCCTAACACTATCCTAAGGATGATGCTAACCCTAACCCTAACCCTAACACTATCCTAGGGCTGATCCTAACCCTAACCCTAACCCTAATCCTAATACTATCCTAGGGCTGATGCTAACCGTAACCCTAACGCTGACACTATCCTGAGACTGATGCTAACCCTAACCCTAAGCCTAACACTATCCTAGGGTTGATGCTAACACTAACCGTAATAGTATCCTAGGGCTGATGCTAACCCTAACCCTCACCCTAACAGTATCCTAGGTCTGATGCTAACCCTAGCCCTGACACTATCCTATGGCTGATGCTAACCCTAACCCTAACATTATCCTAGGCCTGATGATAACCCTAACCCTAACCATAACACTATCCTTGGGATGATGATAACCCTAACCCTAACCCTAACACTATCCTTGGTCTGATGCTAACCCTAACCCTAACAGTATCCTAGTGCTGATGCTAACCCTAACCCTAACCCTAACACTATCCAAGGGCTGATGCTAACCCAAACCCTAACACTATCCTAGGGCTGAGGCTAACCCTAACCCTAACCCTAACCCTAACACTATCCTAGGGCTGATGCTACCCCTAACCCTAACACTATCCTAGGCCTGATGATAACCCTAACCCGAACCCTAACACTATTGTAGGGCTGATGCTAACCCTATCCCTAACCCTAACATTATCCTAGGGCTGATGCTAACCTTAACGCTCACCCTAACACTATCCTAGGTCTGATGATAACCCTAACCCTAACTCTAACACTATCCTAGGGCTGATGCTAACCCTAACCCTAACACTATCCTAGGCCTGATGATAACCCTAAACCTAACACTATCGTAGGGCTGATGCTTACCCTAACCCTTACCCTAACACTATCCTAGAGCTGATGCTAAACCCAACCCTAACACTATCCTAGGGCTGATGCTAACCCTAACCCTAACAATAACACTATCCTAGGGCTGACGCTAACCCTTACCCTAACCCTAACCCTAACACTATCCTAGGGCTGATGCTAACAGTAACCCTAACTCTAACACTATCCTAGGGCTGAGGCTAACCCTAACGCTAACACTATACTAGGGCTGATGCTAACCCTAACCCTAACCCAAACACTATCCTAAGGCTGATACTAACCCTAACCCTAACACTATCCTAGGCCTGGTGCTAATCCTAACCCTAACCCTAACACTATCCTAGGGCTGATGCTAACCCTAACCCTAACACTATCCTAGGGGTGATGCTAACAGTAACCCTAACCCTAACACAATCCTAGGGCTGATGCTAACCCTAACCCTAACCCTAACACTATCCTAGGGCTGATGCCAACCCTAAACCTAACCCTAACACCATCCTAGTGCTGATGCTAACATTAACCCTAACACTATCCTAGCCTGATGATAACCCTAACCCTAACCCTAACACTATCCTAGGGCTGATGCTGACTCTAACCCTAACACTATCCGAGGGCTGATTCTAACCGTAACCCTAACCCTAACACTATCCTAGGGCTCATGCTAACCCTAACCCTAACACTATCCTAGGGCTGATGCTAACCCTGACTCTAACCCTAACACTCTCCTAGAGCTGAGGCTAACACTAACCCTAACACTATCTTAGGACTGATGCTAAACCTAACCATAACCCTAACACTATCCTAGGGCTGATGCTAAAACTAACCCTAAACCTAACACTATCCTAGGCCTGATGCTAACCCTAACCCTAACCCTAAAACTATCCTAGAACTGGTGCTAACCCTAACCCTAACACTATCCTATGTCTGATGCTAAAACTAACCCTAAACCTAACACTAACCTAGGGCTGATGCTAACCCTAACCCTAACCCTAAGACTATCCTTGGGCTGATGCTAACCCAAACCCTAACCCTAACCCTAATACTATCCTAGGGCTGATGCCAACCATAACACAAACGCTAACACTATCCTAGGGCTGATGCTAACCCTAAACCTAACCCTAACACTATCCTAGGTCTTATGCTAACCCTAGCCCTAACACTACCCTAGGGCTGATGCTAACCCTAACCCTAACACTATCCTAGGCCTGATGATAACCCTAACCCTAACCATAACACTATCCTAGGACTGATGCTAACCCTAACCCTAACCCTAACACTATCCTTGGTTTGATGCTAACCCTAACCCTAACACTACCCTAGGGCTGATGCTAACCCTAACCCTAACAGTATCCTAGGGCTGATGCTAACCCTAACCCTAACCCTAACACTATCCTAGAGCTGATGCTATCCCTAACCCTAACACTATCCTAGGCTTGACGATAACCCTAACCCTAACCCTAACACTATACTAGGCCTGGTGCTAACCCTAACCCTAACACTGTCCTAGGGCTGATGCTAACCCTAACCCTAACACTATCCTAGGGCTGATGCTAACCCTAACCCTAACCCTAACACTATCCTAAGGATGATGCTAACCCTAACCCTAACCCTAATACTATCCTAGGGGTGATCCTAACCCTAACACTAACCCTAATCCTAATACTATCCTAGGGCTGATGCTAACCCTAACCCTAACCCTAACACTATCCTAGGGCTGATGCTAACCCTAACCCTAACACTATCCTATGGCTGATGTTAACCCTAACCCTAACCCTAACACTATACTAAGGCTGATGCTAACCCTAACACTAACACTACCCTAGGCCTGATGTTAACCCTAACCCTAACCCTAACACTATCCTAGGGCTGATGCTAACCCTAACGCTAACACTATCCTAGGACTGATGCTAACCCCAACCCTAAACCTAACACTATCCTAGGGCTGATGCTAACCCTAACACTAACATTATCCTAGGGCTGATGCTAACCCTAACCAAAACCCTAACACTATACTAAGGCTGATGCTAACCCTAACACTAACACTATCCTAGGCCTGATGCTAACCCTAACCCTAACCCTCACACTATCCTAGGGCTGATGCTAACCCTAACACTAACCCTAACACTATCCTAGGGCTGATGCTAACCCTAACCCTAACTCTAACACTATCCTAGTGCTGATGCTAACGCTAACCCTAACACTGTCCTAGGGCTGATGCTAACCCTAACTCTAACCATAACACTATCCTAGGGCTGATGCTAACCGTAACGCTAACACTATCCTAGGGCTGATGCTAACCCTAACCTTAACCCTAACACTATCGTAATACTGATGCTAACCATAAGTCTAACACTATCCTAGGGCTGATGCTAACCATAACCCTAACCCTAACACTATCCTAGGGCTGATGCTAACCGTAACCCTAACCCTAACACTATCCTAAGGCTGATGCTAACCCTATCCCTAACACTATCCTAGGGCTGATGCTAACCCTAACCCTAACCCTAACACTATCCTAGGGCTGATGCTAACCCTAACACTAACCCTAACACTATCCTAGGGCTGATGCTAACCCTAACCCTAACTCTAACACTATCCTAGTGCTGATGCTAATGCTAACCCTAACACTGTCCTAGGGCTGATGCTAACCCTAACTCTAACCCTAACACTATCCTAGGGCTGATGCTAACCGTAACGCTAACACTATCCTAGGGCTGATGCTAACCCTAACCTTAACCCTAACACTATCGTAGGACTGATGCTAACCATAAATCTAACACTATCCTAGGGCTGATGCTAACCATATCCCTAACCCTAACACTATCCTAGGGCTGATGCTAACCGTAACCCTAACCCTAACACTATCCTAAAGCTGATGCTAACCCTAACCCTAACACTATCCTAGGCCTGATGCTAACCCTAACCCTAACCCTAAAACTATCCTAGAACTGGTGCTAACCCTAACCCTAACACTATCCTATGTCTGATGCTAAAACTAACCCTAAACCTAACACTAACCTAGGGCTGATGCTAACCCTAACCCTAACACTATCTTAGGGCTGATGCTAACCCTAACCCTAACCCTAACACTATCCTAGGGCTGATGCTAAACCTAACCCTAACCCTAAGACTATCCTTGGGCTGATGCTAACCCAAACCCTAACCCTAACCCTAATACTATCCTAGGGCTGATGCTAACCGTAACACAAACGCTAACACTATCCTAGGGCTGATGCTAACCCTAAACCTAACCCTAACACTATCCTAGTTCTGATGCTAACCCTAGCCCTAACACTACCCTAGGGCTGATGCTAACCCTAACCCTAACACTATCCTAGGCCTGATGATAACCCTAACCCTAACCATAACACTATCCTAGGACTGATGCTAACCCTAACCCTAACCCTAACACTATCCTTGGTTTGATGCTAACCCTACCCCTAACACTACCCCAGGGCTGATGCTAACCCTAACCCTAACCCCAACACTATCCTAGGGCTGATGCTAACCCAAACCCTAACAGTATCCTAGGGCTGATGCTAACCCTAACCCTAACCCTAACACTATCCTAGAGCTGATGCTATCCCTAACCCTAACACTATCCTAGGCCTGACGATAACCCTAACCCTAACCCTAACACTATACTAGGCCTGGTGCTAACCCTAACCCTAACACTGTCCTAGGGCTGATGCTAACCCTAAACCTAACACTATCCTAGGGCTGATGCTAACCCTAATCCTAACCCTAACACTATCCTAAGGATGATGCTAACCCTAACCCTAACCCTAACACTATCCTAGGGCTGATCCTAACCCTAACCCTAACCCTAATCCTAATACTATCCTAGGGCTGATGCTAACCGTAACCCTAACGCTGACACTATCCTGAGACTGATGCTAACCCTAACCCTAAGCCTAACACTATCCTAGGGTTGATGCTAACACTAACCGTAATAGTATCCTAGGGCTGATGCTAACCCTAACCCTCACCCTAACAGTATCCTAGGTCTGATGCTAACCCTAGCCCTGACACTATCCTATGGCTGATGCTAACCCTAACCCTAACATTATCCTAGGCCTGATGATAACCCTAACCCTAACCATAACACTATCCTAGGGATGATGATAACCCTAACCCTAACCCTAACACTATCCTTGGTCTGATGCTAACCCTAACCCTAACCCTAACACTATCCAAGGGCTGATGCTAACCCAAACCCTAACACTATCCTAGGGCTGAGGCTAACCCTAACCCTAACCCTAACCCTAACACTATCCTAGAGCTGATGCTACCCCTAACCCTAACACTATCCTAGGCTTGATGATAACCCTAACCCGAACCCTAACACTATCGTAGGGCTGATGCTAACCCTATCCCTAACCCTAACATTATCCTAGGGCTGATGCTAACCGTAACCCTAACCCTAACACTATCCTAGAGCTGATGCTACCCCTAACCCTAACACTATCCTAGGCCTGATGTTAACCCTAACCCGAACCCTAACACTATCGTAGGGCTGATGCTAACCCTATCCCTAACCCTAACATTATCCTAGGGCTGATGCTGACCCTAACCCTAACACTATCCTAGGGCTGATGCTAACCCTAACCCTAACACTCTCCTAGGGCTGAGGCTAACCCTAACCAAAACACTATCTTAGGGCTGATGCTAACCCTAACCCTTACCCTAAAACTATCCTAGGGCTGATGCTAAACCTAACCCTAACCCTAACACTATCCTAGGGCTGATGATAACCCTAACCCTAACACTATCATAAGGCTGATGCTAACCCTAACCCTAACCCTAAGACTCTCCTAGGGCTGAGGCTAACCCTAACCCTAACACTATCCTAGGGCTGAGGCTAACCCTAACGCTAACACTATCCTAGGCCTGGTGCTAATCCTAACCCTAACCCTAACACTATCCTAGGGCTGATGCTTACCCTAACCCTAACACTATCATAGGGCTCATGCTAACCCTAACCCTAACCCTCTCCTAGGGCTGATGCTAACCCTAACCCTAAACCTAACACTATCCTAGGGCTGATGCTAACCCTAACCCTAACCCTAACACTATCCTAGGGCTGATGGTAACGCTAACCCTAACCCTAACACTATCGTAGGACTGATGCTAACCATAACCCTAACACTATCCTAGGGCTGATGCTAACCCTAACCCTAACCCTAACACTATCCTAGGGCTGATGCTAACCCTAACCCGAGGCTGCCCCAAGGCGGGTCGGGGAGGGGTCTAGATGCCTGGAGGCGCGTCCCCATTCTCCTGGAGATTCTGAGTGCATCCCATCTGTAACCCCGTGCACCCGGAAAGGGTGCGGAGGGAAACTTGGGTTTTGGGGGTGAAGGCAGGCGGCCTCTCGCGCTGGGCAAAAGGCAACGGGCCTGGGGCTCCTGGGTTCCCAGGGTCTCCCCGGATCTGTCCAAGTGCAGGAGACGCAAGCAGCCCGCTGGGAGCCAACTTTGTGCGCTGCGGTCGGGGTCGGGGATGGGGTCTGGGTACGCGTTACGTGGGCACCGGAGCGTGGATGGCGCCAGCAGGAGCCCGAGCAGCGGCGCCCGGCCCGGGGGCGGCACGGTCCGACACGCGCGGTGGGCGTGGCGCGGGGCTGGTCCTCTCGCGCGCCCGGCACAGCCCGGGGCTCCCGGGAGCAGCCCTGGCGGCTACGCCCGGGCGCCCGGCCTGGCTCCCTCCCGGCGCGCCGCTCCGCCTCATATGCAGGCTCGGGCTCTGCTGGCGCTTCCTTGGCTGCGCCTCTGCGCGCTCTCCTGGGCTCGGCCGTGCGCGGGCGGAGAGCCGGGGGCCGCCGGAGCCCCGTGCCCCGCGCCCTCGCTCGCCGCCCCGCGCTTGGCCCCAGTTGCGCGGCCCCCGCCGCCGCCACCGCCGCGGCTCCTGCGCCCCAGAGCCGGTCCCATCCCAGTCGCGCCACCGCCGCCTCAGCCAGCCCCGCTGCCGGCCGCCTCTCCAGCCAGCCAGAGTGAAAATTAAATTCTTTACTATAGAAATATATACAAAAATGAATTGTAGTGTAAATACTAATAAGTTTTATTATGAATATACTCTGAACTAAAACCTCTGTTCTATACATATACATAGATTTATTTCTTCATGTGCCTTATCATACAATTTTCCGTTTTCTGCTATGGTTTAAGCCCATACTTGATTGAGTGGTTCTGTCTCTTTTTGTTTGTTTCTTCTTCCTCCTCCACCTTTTAAAAATGATTTACCCCAGCCTAAAGTTCTCCTCACAGAATACTTTTCCTCAGTTGTCTATCCTTTCAGTGCCTCTGTCTTCATTGTTACCACATTTAGTTACAGCTTTCTACTGAGTAGCTGTTTGTGGCTTTCTTTCAACAATCATTGCCTCACAAGTTTTATTTTTATTTATTTTTTCTCTTTCTTGAGAGAACCTGAATTATACAGTACTTTATCTTTAGCATTTTGACAAACATAATAGAAGTGGTTTTTACTATTAGCAAAGCCAACCCATTAAAATAAATTATTACTAAAAACCGAACTGTAACATTTTCCCTGGCAAGAGATAATTCGTCCAAATGTGAATGATACAAACACATATCACAATATAACTCAAAATTGATTAACTATCTTAATGATAGTTATTTTGATAATCCTCCAAGCTGACTAGGTACATTTTTGCCCCAGGCTATTTTGGTTAAGAATATAATCCAATGGATATTACAATATTTGTAGAATAATCAAGTATGGGTAAGGGGAGTAAAATTTTGTGGACATTTGTATCATCTTTTCATAATCTTCACCCCGTGAGAAGATGTAGATTAGTAAATGACAGAATTGAGGGTTGAATCTGCATCTGATTGACTCCAAATCCTCTTTTCTTTGTGTTAGATCATACAGTAATGGTCAATGTTATAATTATTTTACCAGTTTGATACTTGTTATTCTTAAAGGTATTGTTTTTTGTTCTAGGATGTTCCACAATGAAGCTTAACAAACTTAATTACTGCTTCTCAGAGATCCAGGAAAAACTGTAAGCTATTTGAAGATAACCTATTCTTGTGTTATTCACTGATTGTTCATTACAAATATTTTCAAATATTGTTTACTTTCTTTTTACTGTAGTAGAAGCAAAATATTGTACTGTGAGAACAGATAATGGAATCGTGTTTGAGGACAAAGTTTGTGATCATGCAAATGAAGATGTGTTTGAATCCTTTCCTACGTCAGCCAAATTCCAGAGCTTTTCACATCCTTCATTTCGATCACCTGAGGCTCCTCTGAAACCTTCCTTTCGGTCATTGGAAAACTGTGGCCTTACAAAGGCAAGTTACGATTTAAAAATTTTTCTATATATTTTTTAATATACCACTCACCCATCCTCATGATGCAGACAAAAATGGTATAAAGAAATGGACCTCCTCAAGGCCATAATAGAAAACAAATGTAATAACAGAAGGAAGGATGTACAGGATTGAGATTTGTAAAAAGTTGAGCAGAGTAAATCATTCTTAGGTTAGAAATTGTGGAAGGAAAGAATTAGAAAGCAACCCAAAAGAATAGCTCAACAAATATGGAAATGAGGAGGGGGATGAAGGAGAAGAATTCATTGAGGAAGGGTGAGATGGATACAAAGTTTGAATAAGAGTCAAAATGACAGAGATTATTATGAAAAGACAACAGAAATGAGTTAAATGAGAGCAGGAACTCTTCTATATGTTAGAAATTATTTTCACGCAAATTAAGAAAAGAAAGGCAATGAAAAAGAGGCTCAATTTCTTTTGAATGACTTCTAGATCTAGGTTTTATGAAAAAAGAAAAGTTATGGGTGACTATAATGAAAATTAGTATATTGTACATTTAAGAATAGCTGCAACAGAATATTTGAAATGATTCTGCCATAAAGAAAAGATAAATATTTAACATGACACATATCCCAATTATGCTAAGATTCTGTGAATGTATCAAACCATATGTCCCTTCAAATACTTACATCTTTTATATATCAATTAAAAACAATTTTAAAGGGAAAAATCATTTTTAAAAAATTTACTGAAGTAATATCTTATATTTAATCAAGTGAAACCTGTGTTTCCAGATAATGCAAAGTGAAATATATTTTAGGCCTTATCTGATTTTTATGAATTATTAATTTTTTACTCTTTCATTTCTTATTTAAGGTTTCTAACTTGTCTTTTGTATATCCATAACTTAACTAATTTATCTTGCTGTTTGATTCAGTCTTTACAGCGATTTTAGATCTGTTTGAGAATAGAGTGAGAGAAAGGAATAAGCATTTTAGTTGATCTTTTTATTAATCAAAATTAAAATTCCTGGTTATATGAAGGAGGTTCTTAATCCGTATCCATTAAATAAGAACTAACCCTCTTGAAGAAATAAAGGTAACAATTATTTATTTCTGGAGGTATTTTGATTTATCTTGTGCCAATAATTTCTCCATATAATGGACACACCTGTGTATACATCACATGAATGCAATCATAATTGATCATTGTTCTCTATAATAACCTACTTATTATCATAGAATTATAAAGAAGGGGCACCTGCCAACAGAGTATACACAGTCATCTCTGGAAGATGATTTTTTACCTTGAAAAATATCTCCAGCATTGGGAACATTTTATATTGTTCTCAGGAAGCTTTATCAAGTTCAGTATTGATAGTTGTTATATTTTGCACATAAATGTGTGTTCATCTGTAAAACTCAGAAATCCTGTAGACTTGCTTTTGTAGTCCTCTCTCCACTCCTCATGTGAATATTGGGGCCTGGTTGACAATTGTAGATGTGTTTGAAGATTCTTAAATCTTCAATTTGGGTAATCATAGCTTTATTTTCTTTATAATAGATAATATCCCCAATTTTTAACTACCTTCTTATATAATGTAAATACGAAATTAGAGCTATGAGTATGTTGCTTAAGAGGGAGTAAGAAAACCATGTGAAACTTAGTGGAGGATTTTATGTTTCTTTCTTACATGATGGTAGTACTTAGAAATACCTCATAATTCTGCATCACATAAGCATTTCTCCTCTACAGTTTAAAATTTTAAGATTAATTTTAAAAATAATCTTCTTGCAGCATCTTAAATTGGCATTTTAGAATTAAATTTTTTTATTCAATTTAAAAGTGTATATTACCATAATCAAGAAATAAATATTTCCATATATTAATGCTCTTGTATCTCATATCATTCAAATATTAAAAGGTATAACTGAAAAATTGAATCATATTTTTTCCTCCTCTTGTTTTCATTTTCAAAATTTCAGAGTTCTATGTAGGTTTTCATTATTTAATTCTACCCAGTTTAGTATATTTAAATACATTTTACAAATAGTCATCCTTTTTCTCACACTGCCCTGTCTAAAAACCCTTCATGTCCTTTTCCAACACTTTGTCTTTCATAATATGGCCATATATCTTTGCAGCATGTCCTGTGCTTCCCAGGTAGACCTCACTGCTCTCTCCTTTGTACTCTTACTGTCCTTTATTCACTTTAATGGTAGAAACAGTGAATTATTCTTTTCTTTCTTTCATTTATCTGATTTGATATATCTCATACATTTCTTGCATCTCAACCTCCTCTTGAATATTATCAGTGTCTCCCAGGATAGTGCCTATGATTTGACAGACACAGTAAATGTTTATTGTCTTACTGACTGACTGAGCACATGAGTGAGTGAGTAAATAATAAGTGCAATGTTTTCTGAAGTTGGGATTTTTTTTTTAATAGGATGAAGCAACAAAGCCAGTATCTGGACAAAAGGAAAATGGTATTGGTATTATTGAAAATGCTGCAAGAGAGCAAAAAAAATTGTCAATTTCATATGTGTGCACACAAATAACAGAAGTGGTGAGTTAGTGAATACCTCTGACAATATTTGATCCTTAAATGCCATCATGAAAAAAACATTGAAAGTATGTAGACCCAAGTATATTATCCATTTCTTTTAAATATTTTTCTTTTGCTGTCTTTATTTTTTTCTTTTTTTTTTATTTCAGCTTATTATGGGGGTACAAAAGCTCAGGTTATATATATTGCCCATGTCCCGCCCAGCCCCCTTAGTCAGAGCCTCAAGCGTGTCCATTCCCCAGACAGTGTGCCTGGCACTCACCATGTAGTCATACCTCCATCCCCTCCCTAAAACTGGTTCAACCTTGAAATTATTTTTGCTTTTAATTTTATTTTATTGAAATAAAAATGAATGGTGATAGACTTGTATATGAATTTAAAATTTACATTAAAAATGTTTTTATGAATGTATCTGTGAATAACATGTTTTAGAAAAGATGTCTGCATTGGGAACTGGACAAAATGAAGACGTAGAATCACCTCAGGATTTGGAGGTACTGCCTACTGTTGTTATTATTTTAAAATATAAGTATCAAATGATATTAAAACCTAAAAGGAGATGTTTGGACTTTACATTCTCACCTCTGCATAGGCCCATAAGAAATTATTTTCTTATATTTTCAGGTCATAATTAAAAAAGTGATTATTATTACATAGTACAACTCTGCTCATTTGTGGGATTCATTTAAGAAGCTACTATAGTATAGTGCAAAAAGATAAGGGTTGGAACAGGAATCAGTTTGGGTTCCGATGTTATGTCTATCTACAATCTAAAGAATTATTCCAGGTCAACCTGTGGTCAAATGAATCATTAGATGTGTAAAAGTCCTAATGATATTCAGAGAGAAACCATCTGGACTATTGCGTTTTCCAACTTGGAACATAAAAAGATAATATCCATAACTTGAAGGTGTTAGTGTAATTGGGTTGTCAGGTACAGATCTGCAAGCAACATTTCAGGAGAAGGAAAGGTATGCGAACAGTAAATATGTAGGACTGTAGTAACAGTTTGGTTTAGTGCTGTTTTAGTAAGTAGAATTCCTTTTTAAAAATAGAACGCATTGGATATTTTTGTGGCACCCATGTTTGTACTAGTGTAAGTATAAAATAATGACACTGTACATTAAGGTGACAACTGTGGAAAGAGATGGGAAGGGTCTGATGATAGAAGAGCTGCTGCACAGTGGCAGCAGCACTGAGTGGAAGACATGTTAGTGTCCTGGTACTGTCACTTACTAGCCATGGAATCTTGAAAGTAATGATTTATTCTATTCAGATATCAGGGACCTTCTTCAAAAACATGGTACTGACATCTATTCCTTAAAAATGTGTACTGAACCAATACGGTAAGAAATGTGAAAACATTTTGTAAACTAGAGGGTGTTTATACCAATGGAGGTCCAAATGATTACACTGATATTCACTGACTTAATAAAGCTTGCAAGTACTTTTTGCAAAACAGAAGGCAGTAGTGCTAAGAAAAGAATGGAAGTTATAACAGGCATATGGATTCCTAATTTGGGTTATGTTAAGTTTGGGCAGACTATTACTAGAGATGTCCTATAGGAATATAGTGATTTGATGCTTGAGACCCTCCTGATGGGATTTTAAATGTTTCGCCATTGATTAAATGTCTGTTATTGAGTACCAACTACATACTGAGCAGTAAGACATTGAAAATACAAGATGAGGAGGGAATATGCTATAGGAGTAGGAACAGAAAAACAAGTAAACAACAAAGACATATAAGTCACTATAAGTTCTGCATATAAATAAAACAGAAACGGTTTTTTTAGAAAATATTGAGGTAATTTGTAGTTAGGATGGGGATGGAAGTGGGAGTAGAATTCTGTAGTCAGAGAAGATCTTTCTGAGGGTGGTGACATTTTAGCTGCCCACTTTCACATGACTAGAGAAGGAGCCAGCCATGCAAAAGTCTAGGAGGACATTCTGGACAGAGAGATCAGTGGATCACATCTCTTCATTTTACCCTTAACATCCTAGAATGACCAGGAAGTGGGATAATTACCATCCTACTCATTTTTGTTATTATTAAGTATAGGAA
The DNA here is from genome assembly GCF_020740605.2 of Lemur catta. Classification (NCBI taxonomy): domain Eukaryota; kingdom Metazoa; phylum Chordata; class Mammalia; order Primates; family Lemuridae; genus Lemur; species Lemur catta. Next base: position 11,043 of record NW_025423752.1, on the reverse strand, counting down.
AAAATGTGCAAATAAGTGTCCAGCACATTTCAGATGCCTCATGAATAAATATTCTTATTCTTCCCTATTTATTAAGGCTTGATATTCTTTTTTGAAGTTTTTTTTTCATTGAGATTTATTTTGTGTATCTCTAATGTTTGCTTGCTTTACTTTATACATCTCTAACATTTGCTTGGTTTTATTGAAATATGACATAAAGAAATGTTTTTCTTATTACCTCATCAGCTTATTCAACCGTTCATACTATTAGTAAAAATTTTATTAAAAAATATTTAGATATTTGCAAGCCCTTGTTTCCAAAATGCCACAGCTTGTTAAATGAGCTTTTCATCCTGAACTTGACATATGCTAATGTTTCTTATCATGCTAAGTATCTTAACACTAAAAATTTCTATAGTTAAAAGTATATTAAATATTTATTTACCTAATTATTACAGTAAGTGTATTAAATATATTTTTAAATACTTTTATTCTTGGTGGGGATTGCAAAGCACAGTTAGGTATTTTGAAGTTACTTCCTTGTTGAAATGTGTATACCCATTATTATTTTTTCTGTGAATATACTCCCTTTCTCAACCATTCTTGGTTTTCAGAGTCAATAGCCATAAATAGATAAAAGGTAAGCTTGCTCTAGACAACATGTGTGAGGTTCCCTATTGAAATGCTTTGATTTTCAATACATGCTTCTCTCATTTTTAAATCTAATTGCTTTTAAAATAGGAAATTCAGATATTTTTAAGAATGTGATTATGAAATCTTGATGGAACTCATTGTTATTGTTTTAATTAAAACTCATTATTGATATTACTTTTTACAGAGTATCTCCATGAATCTTGCACAGAATTATGGTGGTGATTTATGTGGGGCTGAAGTTAAACAAAAAAATACAGCCAATGGACAAGTAGAAGGTAAGAACCATATTTTATTAAAAGAAAGTCATTTAAAAGACTTTATTTAAAAACATGTGCACTGATAATATTCTAAAATCCAAAAAGTATCATCCAGCATCAAGAAGCAGGCATATGCAATGGAGGGTGGCCAACTAAAATAATTATTCAGAAAAAGGATAAGCAGAGTGTTAGAAAGGTGGGACAAATAGTAAGTGAGCTTCCAATACCAGTGTGTGTCAGAGAAATATAGCAGACATTTCTCACTCTTCTTATCTCCCTCACTGTTGGGAAGGTATGAAGGATTGAGGCACCTGAACCTGTAGAACTACATTTTCTGTCCTACAGAGGAATAGAAGCATATATAGTCAGCGATGCATGTGTATAATTCAGTGTCATACGAAATGGTGTTACTTCATAGGATAGAATTATACAGCTCAAAATAAAAGCATTGGAAAGAAGAAGAGAATAGGGTCAGTTATGGAGAGATCAGGGAAGATAGAGGCTGAGAAACAGCACATTCAAAACATTATGACTTGTAATGCAGTTTCAGTTTGGGTGACATGATAGGGAGGAACTTGAGGCTAGATTCCAAAAGGGTCAGTTCAGGTAGAGGAAGGTGGAAGCACACTCAGTGTAGACCAGAGCGTCTCAAACTTTCATCAGTCAGCTGGGGACCTTGTTAAAAATGCACACTCTGAGTCAGCATGTCTGGGATTCTGCATTTCTAATATGTTCTGAGCTGATGCTGGTGCTGGTGGTCCTTGGGTATAGACTTCCTTTTAGAGAAATCTGGAAGAGGAGCCATTGGATAACAGTTTAGACATTACAGGATCGGGGAAAACATTATTTATTTATTTATTTATTATGTCTGAGCATGTTTGTAGCCAGAGGGGAAGGAGCCACGTTATGAGGAAGGAGAAATTAGAGATGTAAGATACTACTGCTAAATAAAGAGGAAAGATGTGGTGGGAATAATACATCAAAAAATGTAGAAGGGGTAGAATAAGGACCACAGATCTCGAGATGACTGTTGTGAAGGAAGAACGATTGTGAGGGGGTAAGGGGGGAGGAAAAAAAGAAGTTAGGAAGGTGATTTTGGAGTTGATGAGGAAACTTGGGAGGTTTTCAGATGACTTCAGTATGTTCACACTCAAACAGAAGCTTAGATTATTGCTGCTCTAAAAGTTACTGGAAGCAGGAGGGAGTGAACAATAGTAACCTGTTTTTCCTGCCCATAGCTGTCAGCCATCAAATATACATGTTGTATTAATATTAATTAATCAAATGAGATTAATTTGAATATAGGAGCATCAGCTGCTTTTTTAACATAGCTGAATTTTTGGTAAGGTAATTATTTCATAAAAGTCTTTTAAAGACTACATGGTAACCAAACTAATTTTAGAAAGAAAGCAAATTATAGAGTTCATTCCTTAAATTCTAAAATTGTTATTTCAATATTGAAAACTTATGCATTTTTTCTTAGATGTGTTGTTGTGGCTTCTTGCATGAGTATATCAAGAAAGTTTAAGGTGACTAACCCAGAGGACACAAGAAATGTGGGCATACCAATAGCCCATATAACTAATGCAAAAATGAATATTTTCATTAACTAGCGTTCTACAAATGAATCCAAGCTGATCAGAATACTTGTTCTGATGAGAGATGAATTATACTCTCAACTGTAATGCATTGCAACTGCATATTTCCTAAAGTCAGGAGGGAAGAAGCAGCCCCCACCCCACAATAACGGGGAGGACGATGTGCTGAAATATCACATGTGAGAATGAAAGTGCCACTAAAAGAATTCTCGAAGGTGCCAGACAGACCACAAGCTAAAAGGCAGTTCCTGGGCCCCAAGCCACCTGCCCTGTAAATCCTGCTCATCTTTGCAGCCTCTGTCAGGTTCCACCTGTGTCTGCCACTTGACCACGGTGACCAGCAGAGGACAGCCGTCACCCACAGATGACCAGCCCTCCCCAGGCACCTTCTGTTTCTGCCTTGCTGTGTGGGCAGCAGGTTCTGAAGGTGGCCCCTGGGGTTGGCACAGGGTCTGCCTTGAAGGAAGGAGCTTTGCAACTACACACTCTCCGAGCACTGTACTGGCTTCTGCAGAGCCCCCCTCCCTGGCTCTCTCCTCGCTGCTCTGGGCCACCTGGGCATGCAGGGCTTCACTGCTCAGAGCAGACACCAGGAGAGGGCAGCAGCCTCCGGTATTGCAGCTTCCCCGTCACCTCCCCAAACCTTTAGCAGAAATGCATGAAACCGGCCCTCCCCAGGAAGGAGGGGCACCTAGAACTGACCATCTGGGATGACAAAGACCTTCCAAGGCAAGTGACAGTGGATGTGTGGAAACCCCTGTGGACAAGTCACATTTCTGTCCTCTCTCCTCTCTTCCCCCTCTAACCCATTCCTCTCTGTTCTCTCTCTTGCTCCCCTCTCCCCTTTCTCACGCTACCTCTCTCCTTGTTCATGGTCATCTCTAAGGGGTCAGAGGCACGAATGTCAGGGAATGCCTGCTTTTGTTCCAGTGGTGGACAGGAACACGTGATTCATTTGTGATGGTCAGTTTCCCATTTAAGGTGAAGTGACTGAGAAGATTCACCTGAGTCCCGATTTCGTGAATCTGCAGACAGAGGAATCTCTTCACTAGCACCTGCTCAGGCTTGGCGCTTACACTCTGCCCCAACAATCTTCACCTTTTGACATTAAGCATCATATCACCGTCACTGACATCGTCAACACCATCAGCAACACAATCACCACCACTAACATCACATTATCATCGCCACAATCACCGTCACTGTCCCAACCATCACCATCATCATCATCACCACCATACCAACATCATCACCATCAACACCACCGTAATCATCATCTCCATCACCACTGCCACCATCATCACCGCCACTGCCAGATGTCAGCAGCTACTTTTCATTGTGATATGATCTTCACTCACCTTATGTGATTACATAACACCCCAATTCTATACTTTTATAGACAAAAACAAGGTGATGGTTGGGTTTGTACCTTGATACAAGAGTGTAAGAACCTGCTTTCTGTTGTCACAATGATCTTGCAATCAATGAAAGAGAAAACTCGTTTTATTCCTCAGCCCCCACCTTGCTGGCCCCTCCCTAGATAGGTCTGATCTGCACACTCACATCCTCACTGCTCTGCTGTCTCCACCCTCTGATTGTGCTTCCCTGGCTCCAAAGTGTTGAGAGAGCTGCATCCGCTGCACAGGGAGCACAGGCATCTTGCCTTCCCTGGCTGCTCCCTTGCTTTTGCCCCTCATAAAGCCTAGGCTCTAGAGAAAGTGGACTCCTTAATGGTGTGCATACACACACCTGTCCAAGTTCACATGTTTGTCCCTCTGGAAAGGTCACCTTTCCCTGCCCTCTCCACCATGGATCTTTGCTTCCGCAAATCCTGCCTGCTACTCAAGTTCAGATCTACATGAACATTTGCTACAAATCTCTCCCTGGTCCAAGCAGCCATGGGTGAACGTTTCCGTCTGGGGTCCTATAGCACTTTTGTGTTCACCAGAGGCATTTATCATTCTCCTGTCAGAGTTTTTTTGGACCAAAGGCCTTTTGTATCAAATATTTCACAACACTGTTTTGTTCTCACAGACTGGCAGGGACACATGGAGATGAAACTGTCCATATTAAAGTACTGTGAAGCCACAAAGTATAAATAGTAATCCAAGTTTGATTTTTATAGAAGTATAGATATAACCAGAAATCAACCATCCAATGTTTTCTAACTTCCTTGCTGCTGCAACCGCTTACTACTTAATTTCACTGTCCTCCCTGACAGGCACAAGATTTGTGACTCCCCCGACTACTTCTGTAAATAAAATTGCTATTGTTAATCCCAAGACTTTTGACTCCATTGCTGTTTAAATCTTAAGACTGGTCCTTAAGGTGTTTTTCAAACTCTGCATCCTGGAGACCTGCTGACACCAACCAGACCCATGGACAGATGTGGGAATGGATCCAACAGCCTCGAAAGCCCCTACCCAGGAAACCTACCAACTGAAAAGATAATTTCTGCATTCCAACCCTATGAGCTCATCCCTCACCCATCAGCAGACCCCATTCCCTAGCCCTTTGCTCACCAAACTGCACTTAAAAACCCTTTCTCCCAAATTCTTCAGGAAGATGGATTTGAGAAATTACTCCCCTCTCCTCACGTGGTGCCTGTGATAATAAAACTGTTTCTCTGCTGTAACCCCTGCTGGCTCAGTGTGTTGATCTCCTGTTGAGCAGCAGGCAGTGAACCTGCTCGGGCTGTAACAGATACTGGAGATGTAGAAGTGCCAATGAGAAAGAGCAAGTACAGCAAACTCCACACTGGGAGTCACAGGTTCCAAACTGACCCCCTCGGAAAATAACACTGGTCTTTTTGTTCTTAGAAGAACTCTTGTGTTTTCAGCCTTCTCACATGTTTCAGTCACATTTTCACAGTTAAGTGTTCTTTGTACAATCCAGTATATTGAAAACTGAGTCAAACTGCTTTACCCAAAATTTGGTTGACAGCCTTTATAAGATGGCCTACTTAGGATAATCTTAACCTTATCTCATTTTGTCAGAAAAATGATTTAGGTCCAACTGGTTTTTATAAACTGGTGAGTTTATATGTTTTACTATCTCATGACTAAACTCCTAATATGAAAACTGTAAGACCTTTTTTATATGTATATGTATATATACACTATATATATATATATATTGATGTATTGGTGCATATAAACATGCATTATATGATATATAATGTCTACATAATAAAATCTTGTGTAGTCAGCAAGAAATCCTTTCAAAAGTTGTATTTTGATTGGTTTAAATAAATGAACACTCATAAAATATTAAGTAATTAAATCAAATTAATTTTAGTTCATATGACAAGAAAAGTTTGGCAAATTAATTGTTTTAAAAATTAATGATAACATAAAATTAGAAATGTCTTTAAAGTTGTCAACATACTTTCTTGCCTGGGTTTACCGGCTTACTGGTGAAGGTTTTTGCATCCATGTAACTTTCTGTACTGCTTTCAAAGTCTTTTGATTATGATTTTGGTTAGATGAATGACTACTATTTTGCAGTGTTCTCTGATTTTGTTTTGGTCAAATGTTTTCAGCCCTTTAACATCTTTGACAAACTTCCCCCAAATTGAATTCTAACTTAAGCATCTTTAACCTAGAATTAATTTTCAGATGGGACCCTGAAAAGATCAAAATATATATATATCTCTCATCTTAAAGGGATATTAAATGATTAGACTCATTGGATAAATTATATAAGAAACATGGTCCAATGATAAGTGACACTAGATCTTATTTAGTTTCATTTATTGGTATGTTGTTGATATGAATGTTTCAAAAATATCATTTCTATAAGCATGTAATGTTTATGGAAGTTTAATATATTATCAGTCATAATTCTGGTTACTATCTGTCATAGATATAGTGAAGTTTCTTTATTGACTGTAAACTTTCATCAGATTTTTAAAATCTCTAAAAATCATTTACAGTAAGATTCATGAAAGAGACTCCAACAAATACTCTTACATACAGGATTCTGATAACTTTAAGGACAATGGACTAAATAAAAATTTCTGGAACTCTACTAAAGAAACTGGTGGATTCATGATACTACTAACAGAGATTAAACAGAACAAATGTTGACTACATGACATTGAATACCTGATAAAATCATGTCTGTATGACTTTTATTTATTCAGTATTTAAATAGTAAAAATAAAATAATATGCTTAGATTTTTTAAAACTTAATTTACTGATTTTTATAAGAGATGATGAATATAATAAAATTAATACTTAAATTGAAGCCAAAAATTTAGAAAGTCAGTGGGAAAAAAATCACTCAGAGATGTCTTTAAAGAAAATTATAATAAAAAGGACATTATTTTAATCTTGCTGCAGAAAAAGCCAATATTATTCTCAAATAACATATTTTTGCACTTAAAGTATTATTAATAATTGTAGACTCTAAGGAGTATTTTTTTCAATTAAGTTCATGGTTCATACAATTGGATTTGGAAATAAAACTGATTTGGTTGCATTTATTTCTCACACGGAGAAGGAATGTACTTACCGAAGTGTGTCCTTCTGTCTATTGGGTAGATAGTGCTCAGCTTTTTTTTTTTAAAAAAAGCAGCATATAGTTTTATGCAATTAGCTTAGGAAGCAAAATAAATTATTCATCATCTGTCACCCTGATAAGCTCTAACTGTATACTTAAGTTTACCTGTTTGGAAACATGAAATTTTATTTCATGTTCAAACAACAAGATAGAGATCTGTGGACTCTCATTCCAGTGACCTGCTTAGGGAGTAAAACTGAGTTAAGAAAGAGTAGTTGGAAGTCTGTTCAAGAAGGAAAATACAGGCTTGCAGTGTGTACAACTCATGAACTTCTCTCTAGGGGGAAAGCTAAGCTGTTACCCGGAGGTGTGTTTTCCAGTGATAAGCAGATGATAGCTCTGTGTAGAAATTAGATGTGTAAAAAGTTGATTCAGTGCAGAGTGTCATGCAGAGTGCAAACTCCTGAAATACACTGTGATAATTTGGATCTCCCTATGCCCTCCCTCTGGACACTTGTTAATTATCTCTCTACTACTTGAAAAGACTAGAACTTGGTAACTGGAAATAAATGGAACAACTTTTAACAACCAAGTGGCTGAATAAATTGTGGTAAATCCCTACAAGGGACTATTAAGTAGCTGATAAGTAGAGTTAATCAGATCCATATTGACGTGGTGCGCTGTTTGTGATATAGTAAGTGAAAAAACAAAGTTTCAGAATAATGTATTATTGTAAGAATTTATTTGATCACAACAAATCACAAGAGCAAAAATTCCAATATAAGGTATAAAAACAGTCTAGCAAATGTCATACTAGAAGACTTAATAATGGTCAGATTTAAGAGGGAAAATTTGGCAGATCTATTTACAATTCCAATAGCAACTGCTGTAAGGAAACAGCTCAGGAAATGCACAGACTCTAAAAGAAAAAACAGGAAAGATGCCTTAAGGATGGACGGATGGATGGATGGAAAAAAGAAGAAAAGGGAAAAGAAGGGGATGAAGGAAATTACTTTTCTTCATCAACCTAAAGGAACCCATTTATTTTTTTAGCATCTTATGTTCCTTATGATAATTTTACTGCCAAAATGTCTTTTCTTCTTTTCATTCTTAGTGTTCTCATATTTCATAACCAGGATTTAGATGTGAGTCTTATCTATCTAAAAATATACATTCCCTTTCAGCTCTGAAAAGTATTTTCATATTGTTTCTTAGATAATTTAGACCCCTCAATTTCCCCTGTTCTGTTTTCAGGCACTAGGACTTACTGGCTGTTGTACCTCCTGGATAGATCCTCTCTCTGCCCCATTATTTCTCTACAACTTTTCTGTCTTCTTTTCTTCTTGCTGTACAGTCTGGGAATTTCTTCACTTTTTATCTTTTTTAATTAAAAGGACCTTTCATACATTTGTTCCATTTCATGGCTTCCTGTTCTTGCTTTATGTATAAATTGATTTTTAAGTTCTTTTCTGTGCCCTGAATTATCTCTGTATCTGTGTGTTTATGAGAGTGAGAGAGAGAGAGAGAGAGAGAGACAAACAGACAGACAGAGAGAGAGTGTTATCCTAAAATAATTAAGAAACTAGGAACTGTAATTGCAATTAGAGGACAAGAGATGCCCATAGATTTCTGGAAGATAGACAACATATTAAAAGGTATCGATGAGCGAGAAACAGATGAGGAAGCAAAGCTGCTTCTTAGAATGCACGCTGAGAAATGGATATGGAAAAAGGATTGCAGTTCCATTACCCAGATGATTCTAGACATTTTACTTAATTCAGAACTTTCACTATTGTTTCATAGATCAACTATACAAGGGTATGTAATATCTATACTTTAAAGAATTTGGTGTATCTCCATCACCCCACTTAAGACATTTAAAATTACCAGTATTTAGAAGTTTCCCTATGTGCTTCTTTCAGATCACAGCCCTCTCTCATCTCTGATCTTGATTTGTGTGTAAGTCATTTTTTCTATCAGTTTTTTAAGTTTTGCCATTTATGTTTGTATCTATAAAATATATATATTTTTATAGAATTAAATATAATGTTAATTATATGCATATAACTTAGTTTTTTTTGGTTTTGAACTCATATAAATAGAAGTATGCTGTAAGTGTTCTAAGACTTGCTTCTTCATTCAACATTATGTTCTTGAGCTTCATCCATGTTGAGACATTTAGCTGTCATTTATTCATTTTCACTGCTGAACTTTATTTTATTGCATAACTATATTACCATTTATTGCTTCAGTCTACTTTTATCAAAATTAGGTGGTTTTCAGTTTGGGGCTATTGTGAGTCATGTTGCTATGAATATTCTTATAAACATATTGTGTTGTATGAGTACTGTATATAATTGTTGAAATAACTTCTAGTGTTACAGAAATGCATAGGTTCCATAGCTTACTTGATGTTAACCTGATTTCCAAAGTTACTATACTATTACAGCCCAACCAACAGTAGACGAAAGTTCTAGGTCCTGCACATTCTGATCATTTTCATGCATTTTAAACCTTATCAAAAAGATGGTGTACAAGGGTGCCTTATTTTGGTTTCAATTTTAATTTCTATTACTACAAATGAATTTTAGCATCATGTCATATACTTTGAGACAGTGTATTTTCTCTTCTGTGAAAAGCTTTGCTTATGCCACCTGATCATTTCTGCATAAGATTGTTGTTGTCATTGTTGTTGTTTTTTAAATCTATTAAAGAGTCTATCTATTTGCCCATGATCTTCAGTCCTCACTAACAGTAATATCTGTTACTCATGGAATCTCCATACGGTCCTCCACATTTCCCAGTTCCTTTTTAGATAGATGGAGCCGTCCTTTTAATGTATGGGAAAAGGTTTATGAAGGGTCACTTTTAAGTCAAAGGACATATGAGCTGGCACATGATCCTCTCACTCTTGCTACTCAGGCCATAATGACCAAAACGGCCACAAGGCTCTCTCAAAGATACAACTACAAGGTCATGAAGCTTCTTTTTGCCAGGATCCCTGAGTGATTCTGGGGAGCAGATTACGCACCCCACCCCCACCCACCCCAGCCAACTCACACTGGATTTGTGTTGTAAGTGAGAAATGTGAAGGAGAATCTGTTACTACTGCATATTCTAGTCTGACCTTGACTTAACTGCTCTTTTATGAATCAAATTTCCATGCAGGCAAAAGTTGGTTTTGAGCTCTGTGTTATGTTCCACAGGACCATTCCTCCACCCTGGCATGAACAGTATGTTATCTCAACGAGTATAAAGTTATAAGAAGTTTTTTATCATCAGTAGGGAAAATCCCTGTACCTTCATCTATCTTAAGGAGGGTTTTGTCTATTTTTATTTTTTATTCTTTTATATATTTTTAGGATCATCTTCTCAGGTTCTGTGCCTGAAAAACCTCATTGAGATTTTGCCTGTAATTACATTAAATATATGATCACTTTGGTAAGAATTTATATCTTTGCTCTACTGAATCTTTCATTTAAAATATTGTACATCTCTGCATTACATTTGTTTTAAAAATGTTTTTCAATATATCTTATAATTTTTTCATAAAGGATTTATACATCCTTTATTATATTAATGCCTAAATACTTCATATTTCACGAAATATTATTTTCTAAATAGTACCTGTTAAAAATTATTTCATACAATTGATCACTACTGGTTTATGAATATTCAATGAATTTTACATTTTGATATGTATCCAGCCACCTGATTAATTTTATTATTACTTCTAATATTTAACTAAAATTTCTTTTAGATATTTCACATAGTCATAGCATCTGTGAATAATGACAATATTTTTTATTCTTTCAAATATTTATCTTACTTTAGAGATCCTACCAGGATAGTTAGTACAGTTTTGAAAAGAAATTATAATAGCAGTCATCTTTTCTTGTTCTAAAACCTTACAGAAAATGCTTTCAATCTATCATCATTAAGTATTATGCTTGCTGTATAGTTTTGTAGAGGCCCTTTATCAGATTAAGAAAGTTTCCTTCCATTGCTAGTTTGCTGAGAGGTTGTGTTTGTTTTGTGCTGTGTTTTCATT